>NC_056630.2:274312338-274612338 GCF_002870075.4 Lactuca sativa | reverse complement strand
TTATTTGAGACATGGCGGAGATGGCTCAGTTACTGGCGCAACATTTCGGCATATGACCTCGTCACTACGTAGGACGCAGCTCATCGCGGTTAGGGATAGACTTATCTTAGTAGGTCATTAGGAACTATGCTATGTACCCCGACTCTATGTTTAAGTGACTACACTACTCATAGAGCCGTTATGCTGTCGAATTAGTGTCACTCATGTATGCTCTTACGAGCAAAATTTTCTTGTATCAAATGTGGATAATATTAATGAACTTTTACATGCTTTGCTATGATATTACAAATTGCTATGTGTTAAGAATTTATGATTCTGTGTTCAACGATAGTAGTGTTCCGAGTTCGTACCATGCACCTAGTTAGTAGGATCACAACCTCACAGAAACCACATACACTCAACATCTTTCCGTTTCGTGACAGAAAGATGCCTCTCCGACCTACTCGCAGAAACCCAGGACCAACTCCACCCGAAGTTGACTCCACTACATTCCAGGCAGCCGTGTCTGCTGCGGTCACCGCAGCTATGGCACAACTCCATCAGGGGAATAATGGAGGAGGCAACGGGCAAGGGGCAGGGAGTTCGAACAACGGGATGAATCAAGGACCTACCAAAACATGTACCTACAAGGACTTTACGAACGCCAAACCACGAACTTTTAACGGCACTGGAGGAGTGATCGCCCTGAAGCGATGGATCGAGAAGGTGGAGTCGGTATTCGAGATATGCGATTGCCCTGAGCAAATGAAAGTGAAGTTCGCGGCCTGCACTTTTGCGGATCAAGCACTCACCTGGTGGAACGGACATGTGGAAGCCATGACGCTCCCTGTAGCCAACTCTATGTCGTGGGCGGAGATGAAAGAAATGTTAATGGCTGAGTACTGCCCACGAGGGGAGATACAGAAGATGGAGCAAGAGCTATGGAACCTCACTGTGCAGAATGCGAACATCGATGCCTACATATCAAGATTTAGTGAATTATCTCTGTTGTGCCCGGGTATGATCACCTCGGAAGGAAAGAAGATTGAGCGATTCATCTGGGGACTAACATCACCAATTAAAGGGAATGTGATAACTGCAAACCCCGAAACATTTGACAGTGCAAAAAGATTGGCAAAGAAGTTGTATGACCATGATAACAAGAAGGGCGAGAAGCCAGTGGAGGCTGAGAAAAAGAAGGAAGGTGATGGCAAGAAGGGAAAGAACAATAAGAGGAAGGGGCGCCAGGGCCCCGAGACCTCTAAAAAGCAGCAGACAGTGGCGGTTAACGCTGTCACCGCACCGGTTCCAGCCGCACCACATGCTCCAGCCTCAGCTGCTTCAAATGCTTCAAGACCTTATTCCGGTAATCTTCCCAAGTGCAATAAGTGCGGTCTCCATCATAATGGAGAATGCAAGGATTTTTAGTGCACCAGTTGCAATCGAAGGGGACACACTGCAAGGTACTGCAGGACTTACCCTCCCCAGAACCAAAATCAAGGAAACAACAATAACAACCATCGCAACGACAACAACATCATCACCGGTGGTAGCAATGCAGGACCTAGCCACACCTGTTATGGGTGTGGAAGGACGGGGCATTTCCGCCGAGACTGACCTAACAACAACAATTCAGGAAACAGAGGAACAGGAAGGATGCTGACTATGCGTCAGGGTGAGGCTATTCAGGACCCCTCTGTTGTTATCGGTACGTTTCCCCTAAACCACACTTATGCATGCATCTTATTTGACACCGGAGCGGAGCGAAGTTTCGTAAGCGATAAGTTTAAGCATTTATTAAAACAACAGCCCCAAAAGCTAAATGAAACCTTTACGGTGGAAATGGCCAATGGGAAAACCGAATCCACTGGGGAAATCTACATTGGATGTACCCTAACCCAGAATCCACACGTCTTTCGAATAGACTTGATGCCTGTATCAATTAGGAGTTTCGATGTGATTATTGGCATGGACTGGTTAAGCCCCCACCATGCTGAAATTATGTGTCACGAGAAGGTCGTTCGCCTTCGCCTTCCCAATCACGAAACCCTAGTAATTTACGGAGACAAACCTAGCATGAACCTTCGTCTCGTCTCGTGCATCAAGGCACAAAAACACCTACGAAAGAAGGATTCGGCATTTCTGGCTCACATAGTGGATAAAACAAAGGAAGAAACTAACATTCAAGATATTCCGGTAGCATGTGAATTTCCAGACGTGTTTCCTGAAGATCTTCCGGGAGTACCCCCCGAGAGACAAGTGGAGTTTCGGATCGACCTCGTTCCAGGAGCAACTCCTCTCGCTAAATCACCCTATTGGTTGGCTCCTGCTGAAATGCAGGAATTGTCCAGCCAACTCAGTGAGCTTCTGGACAAGGGATTTATCCGACCTAGTTACTCGCCATGGGGAGCTCCAGTCCTTTTTGTCAAAAAGAAGGACGGATGTTTTAGAATGTGCATCGATTACAGAGAGTTAAATAAACTCACTGTTAAAAACCGCTACCCACTCCCACGAATCGATGATCTATTCGACCAACTCCAAGGAGCTAGTTATTTTTCTAAAATAGATCTACGGTCCGGATACCACCAACTCAAAGTCCAGGAAGAGGATATTCCGAAAACCGCTTTTCGAACCCGCTACGGACATTATGAATTTGTTGTAATGCCCTTCGGTCTGACAAATGCTCCTGCCGCATTTATGGACCTAATGAATCGAATCTGTCAACCATTCCTTGACAACTTTGTCATTGTCTTCATTGATGACATTCTCGTTTATTCACGAAGCGAAGAAGAGCATGGCCGACATCTCCGACAAATTCTAGAAACGCTGCGATCGGAGAAGCTATACGCAAAACTCTCCAAGTGTGAGTTCTGGCTCCGGAGTGTGAACTTCCTAGGCCATGTAGTTACCCAAGATGGAATTCATGTGGATCCCTCTAAGGTCAAAGCCGTGGAAGGATGGACAACCCCGACAACGCCCACTGAAATTCATCAATTCTTGGGTCTAGCAGGCTACTATAGGAGATTCATTCAAAACTTCTCTAAGATCGCCAAACCCCTTACCTCGCTTACGCAGAAGGGCGTACCATTTAAATGGACAGACAAACAAGAGATTGCGTTTCGGACCTTGAAGCAAACTCTCTGTAGTGCTCCTGTACTATCTCTACCAGAAGGCACATAAGATTTTGTAGTCTACTGTGACGCGTCAAAACAGGGCTTAGGTTGCGTTCTCATGCAACGTGGAAGAGTGATAGCATACGCATCCCGCCAACTAAAGATGCACGAAGTAAATTATACGACCCATGACCTAGAATTGGGAGCTGTAGTCTTTGCCTTAAAGATTTGGAGGCATTACCTTTATGGTACGAAGTGCACCGTCTTCACGGATCACAAGAGTCTCCAACACATCTTGAACCAGAAGGAGCTGAATATTAGGCAACGAAGATGGGTTGAATTGCTAAACGATTATGAGTGCGAGATCAAGTACCACCCAGGCAAGGCCAACGTGGTAGCTGACGCATTAAGCCGGAAGGAGTACTCGAGTCGCCGTGCGAAAACCCTCTCGATAACCATTCAATCTCATTTGGCCACCCAAATTGCAGCAGTCCAGTCAGAGGCCATGAACACGGAGAATAGAGCAAGCGAAGCATTGCGCGGGATGGAGAAGAACCTAGAGGCAAAGGAGAATGGAGTATACTACTTCATGAACCGTATTTGGGTCCCTAAGGTCGGAGGACATAGGGAGGTAGTTAAGAAGGAAGCCCACAAGACGCGATACTCCATTCATCCTGGTTTAGACAAGATGTATTTGGATATTAAGCGACACTATTGGTGGCCTAACATGAAGGCGGAAATTGCTACCTACGTTAGTAAGTGCCTTACGTGTGCCAAGGTAAAGGTGGAATACCAGAAGCCCTCAGGGTTATTACAGCAACCAGTAATTCCTGAGTGGAAATGGGAGGGAATTTCTATGGATTTCGTGACCAAGTTACCCAAAACGTCGGATGGACTAGACACCATATGGGTAATAATCGACCGACTGACGAAATCTGCCCATTTCCTGCCAATCAAGGAATCCTACAAGATGGAGAGATTGACGCGTTTATACATACGAGAAATCGTGAGACTCCATGGAGTGCCAAAATCTATTATCTCGGATAGGGACAGTAGGTTCACCTCACGTTTTTGGCAATCACTCCACAAGGCAATGGGAACTCATCTCGACATGAGCACCGCTTATCATCCGCAAACGGATGGTCAAAGCGAACGAACCATCCAAACGCTCGAAGACATGCTCCGCGCATGCATGATAGACTTTGGGAAGTCTTGGGATACCCACCTACCTTTAATCGAATTCTCGTATAACAATAGCTATCATTCGAGCATCAAGGTGGCTCCTTTCGAAGCACTGTACGGGCGTAAGTGTAGGTCACCGTTATGTTGGGCTGAAGTAGGTGACACCCAGCTAGCAAAAGCACTCACGTCGGATCAAACGCTAACGGGAGCGGAGATCATTCGTGAAACCACGGAAAAGATCATTCAAATGAGAGATCGATTGCAACCATCGCGCGATCGACAAAAGAGCTATGCCGATAAACGGCGAAAGCCCTTAGAATTTCAAGTCGGAGATCGAGTACTGTTAAAATTCTCGCCCTGGAAAGGAGTTATTCGTTTTGGGAAGCGGGGAAAACTGAACCCACGATACATTGGACCTTTCGAAATCGTCGCCCGAATAGGTCTGGTAGCATACAGATTGAAACTACCCGCAGAACTAAGCAGTGTACACCCCTTGACGAGATTGAAATCAATGAGAATCTCCTGTTTGTTGAAGAACCAATTGAAATCATGGACAGGGAGGTGAAGCGTACTAAGCAAAGTCGCATCCCGATCGTGAAAGTACGGTGGAACGCAAAGCGTGGGCCAAAATTCACGTGGGAACGCGAAGACCAAATGAAGCAAAAGTACCCTCACCTATTCTAGCATTCTCAAATCTAGGTTTCAAACAAAATTTCGGGACGAAATTCCCTCTAACGGGGGGATGATGTCACAACTAGAAATTTTGTGTCTTATAATCACAATACTCAAGTAAAAGTTGAATCAAAAGCTTAAGAGCATGTGTGATACCTATTATTATTACATCAAAAACTTCAATCAAATACATCATACAAGTACTACAAATAGTCATCAAACAATTGGAAATCCTATAAGTTCTTGTTTAGGTCCATTTTGGACTAGGACTCCCTTATTGGACCCAAATGGACCAATAAGCTTCCAATTTGACTATCATGGGCTTAGAACCCTAATTGGGCTCTAATTGGACCCACAATCATTTATTTCAACATTTTGGGCCATTTTGGGCCTAGAATGAAATGAATTAAAAGCTTTGATCCATGAATAACCTAAACTAGTCCAACAAAAATGTAAAAATCATATTATATTTCTTTTAGGTTAAAACTCGCCCAAACTAACTCTAATATTGGGCTTAGGGGGCAAAAAGCCCAAATTTTCCTTTTTCCTTCAAAATTCTCGGCCCAAGGCCCAAGTCCAAGAAGAAATAGAGAAGTGTTGACTATTTGCATGCCACCTCACTTATATCCAACATGTTTCCATGCACATCTCATACTTCTAGGAACACATCACTTCAAAGATCACTTCTTCTTTCCCTCTCTCACTCTCGGCCGAAACACACACACACACAAATCTCTCACAAACTCTCTCTAGATTACTCAAGAATCCATCCTTCCTCTCCATTCAAAAATCTCGAAAATTAGGAGGTTTTCAAGAGGATATTTCCACAAACTCTTCATCTAAGGTAAGGTTATGCTTGGATCTATGACTTAGATTCTTTGTTTTATCAAAAATCTCTTCCTAATCCATGCAAAAATCATGATCTTGCATCCTAGAAAACTCCATAAACTCGAGATCTTCATCAAGGGAAGCTAGGGCCAAAAATCACCAAGTTTTCTTCCATCTTTTCTTCAAAAACCGAAACTACACCCTAAGGTGAGCTTCATACTCCCTATTTTCCTATTTTATAAGTTTTGTGGGGGGGGGGGGGGGGGGGGAATACAAGCAAATGTGTAGATCTATATGTATTTGTATGCCTTGTATGATTTCTATGCTTATATGTGTGTTTTTGTGTGATTATGATGTTGGATCTAGTCATAAGCCCCTAAAACTCGAGATATACTTTATGTTAAATGATACTAGCATCAATTATATTTCTACATACAAAGTATTTCAAGAAAAATAGCTAAGTGGCTTAGTAACATCTTCTTTGGGCTAAAAAACTCAATTTTTGGACACAAAATGTTAAAAATATAAAGTTAAAGGGCCCAAAACGACATATTACGAATTCTGATGGGTGAGATGAGTCAAAACAGTTTCAATAAAGTGTTTTCTGGAAATACATTCTTTTGGAGAATTAAAAATATAAATTTCAAGCTTAATGGGCTAAAAATGGCATTTTTGGCCCAATAGGGCCCAATATGCGAAATTTTCTGTTTTGAAGGGCTAAAACTGTGTTTTTCTGTAAAACAGTGGACTACTAGTGTTCCAAGTCCTTTTCTAAGGTTTAAAATGCTTTTCAAAATTAAAAAGGACCAAAGTTGCAAAAATTTTCCAATTTGGGCCAAAATTGTAAAATTGCGAAAAAGGAAGGTTTCAACCGAGAAAACTGTATTTTCAGGGACTAAAACTGTTTTCAACTAAAAATGTGCCGAAAAATATTAATTCCAATAATTTTTGATGTTAAAATGCCAAGAAAAATAGTTTAAGGACTAAACCGGAAATTTATTTATGCAAAGGGTTGAAAAAGTAAATTTACAAAATAAAGAGGGGCTGAAAACAGAAAAATTTCAATGCTAATTCGATACATCCGTTGTGATCAAATATTGGCACCGCGACTACCGACGAAATACAATACACAACAATACCAAAAATCGTTGTTAAACGAATTGATTCGGTCTCGAATCAATAACAACCCGAAACTACTAACACGACGATAACTCGATTCATACAAGTAACATTTGGGAATTCAATACACACGTGAGAGTGGACAGACGTCGACGCACCATCTTTGGGCCCCAAAGTGTAAAATCTTGTTTCTTGGGCCTAGCTAGCCCAATGACCTGATCTTTAGGCCTGAAGACTTCAACCTTACGAGTTGTTGGGTCTTACATGATCTAACACAGCGTAAAAGGACTTTCAATGGCTTTTATACTATTGGTCCCCAAGGGTCCTTTGGTACTGCTAGTAAAGTCGGTTATTTTAATGCGAGTAGGGTCACGGGCCCTTCGCACTCCTTTTTATCCCCAACCGGCTAACGGAGTTATCGAGGTCTTCATGCCCTCTTTCTCTTCGGATGTGGGACTACTAGAAGTCAGGGCGGTTGGATTAGATGAATAGTACGGACAACGCCTACGGGATCGTTAGTATAGTTGTAAACTGGTCATTTGCGTAACGCGTGTTTATAGCAATTCACATGCGCAATAATCTGACGTCGCCTGGAATCAATGACTTCACACGCCGCGATGGTACTACAACTACATGGAATTCAAAGTGTTAGGAAAACATCGGGTTTTCCTAGGGTTTTTTTCAATACATACGGTTTCGAAATGTACACAAGTTTAATGAACAATTTTTTTTACAAACTATAGAAACAAACAAGCATACTTATGGATCTTCACAAACGTTTTCATAAACTCTTTTCAGAAAATATCGGATTTTCTGGTAGTTTTTCAAAACAATACAAAACTTTGCTTTTCAAATACCGCTTATGAACTCACCAACATTTCATATGTTGACGTTTTTCAAAATACTTGTATTCTCAGGTAACAAGTAAACCGAAGGAAAAATGTACTCTGCGATGGCTTGCAGTTTGTTTATTTATGAACCGAAGAATTTATTTTTGGGAATGTAATGTTAAAACAATGTACTCAGTGTAAACTTTATCAGTTGTACTATATTAATGCATGGTGGCGAATGATGTTATGTTTCGTATATATTCAATGTTATGGTATTCAATTGAGTCACAACAGCCCCGGACGTTTCCGCCATCTGGTTCGGGGGTGTGACATATGGACTCCATTAAAACACATTATGATTAAGAATTAAACTACCACATAGGTTACAAATAATTCCTATGATCATCTAAACATCATAAGATCAAGAACATGAACATAAGCACTTTCATGAATCAAAACTACACTTAAAACTTTGTAATTTTGATAACTAGTTGTTGTAAATGGAATAGCAAAGACATTACACCATCTAAAACAAGTTTTCAAGTACCAAAACAGTTTTGGGTAATGTTTCTAGTCCATTTCCAACAACTAAAGTCAAAAATCTGCACTTTGTGGCTCCTACTCGCCGAGTGCATGAACCTACTCGGCGAGTAGGTTGAAGATACAAGTGAACTCGGCGAGTCTCCCCATGAACTCGGCGAGTTCATCAGGCAGACAGCAAGTTTTTCGACTTTTTTCAACTTTTAAGCACAAATAACAAAGAAACAAGCCTAGGCTCTGATACCACTGAAGGGTTTTGCGCATTCTAACACTTCCTAAGTGTACATGAAACCCTAATAACCTTGGATCTATGTTTGTCTAATTATCATGCAAAGTTGAATTCCAAGGTTATATTCCTATCTGGCATACATGGGGAACAATTTCTAACTTGAATGAAAGATAGAATAACTTACCTTGTTGTTGCTTATGTTCCTTGAAACCTTGTGAGCCTAGCACCCCGAGTATGATGCCTCAAATGCTTCACACAACACCAAATGCTCTTGGAAAGACTTTTGAGAGAACACACACTTCTTGAAATCGGCCTAGCCCTCTTGTTTCTTATGTGTAGCCGATTTTGTGGAGAATGGGATTCTTATATAGTGTTGACACATCTAGGGTTACACCATGTAAACCCTAATGTGTCATGGCTCTTCATTTCCATTACCCATGGGTTTGTAACTCCCATGGAGCATCCACGGAGCATCCTATGGGTGGAACCCAACTTGATAATCCATGGAGCCTCTTAGCCCACTATACAAGATATGAATGATTTACATAATCAACCCATATATTTAATTAGTTAACTTTTGATCACTTAATTAATTCCAAATTAATTCTTTGATCAAACTAATCAAATAATATTATTAATATATTAGAACTTATAATATATTAATAATCTCCAAGTGTTATTCCTCTCATTTAGTCTATCCAATTGCATGGTGCCATGCAACCCAAATGGACCATGCCGGGTCGGGTCAAGTACTAACCAGAAATAGTTATGGACTTAGACACCTTATCCAACAACAGTATGACTGGTCCGCCCGCACCGGGCCTTCAGTAGGCCTGGTCCACTTTCCGAGCCTCGGCACGTCTGGTCCGCCCTCGTCGGGCCTACAGCCTATCCGGACTGCTCGCTGGGCCTTCAGGATAACCGGTCCGCCCGGGTATGTTGGCCTACAGCACAAAGTAGGACCCGCCTCAACCCAACCCCAGTCCAACAACCATGTGCACATAACATTCAATCATATAACAATTCACATCCAATAAAACCGATCTAGCCGATCACATAACATAACATTATCCTAACCAGGATATCGACCTAACCGGTCACTAGCATAGCATCATCCTATCTACCAGGATACCGACCTTAACCAGGTCTCTAACATATACCATCCTAACTACCAGGATGCAAACCTAGCAAAGCAACAACATAACAACGATACCCAGATTACAATCCGATAAAGGGCAAGCCTTGGTGCCGTAGACCCTGTCGATATAGTGAGGATAACTCACCTCGAAACTGTCGACTGAAGAGACAAGACCGAGCTGCTCCGAGCACTGACACGATCTCCACCACCAGCCAACACCAAACCACTGAACTCAAAATAATGCCAACAATTACCAAAATACCCCTAGAAGTCAACTGGTCGACACTTGGTCAAAGTCAAAGTCCTCAGTCAATGTCAACCTTCCTGACTGACTCTACTCGCCGAGTCAACCCGCTGACTCGTCGAGTCCCTATACTCAGAACTCCCAATCCACGACTCAACTCGCCGAGTCGCCCCAAGACTCGCCGAGTCCAACAAACTCTGTGACCTTTCTCAATCAACTCACTGAGCCGTCCCTCGACTCACCGATTCACAGCTCAACCAGAAAATATTAGGATTCCACGGCCAGACTCGTCGAGTCCAAAGCAACCTTCAACATACTCGTTGAGTTGTTCTTCCAACTCGTCGAGTTCCTGCCCATCTTCATCCAACTCGCCGAGTTCACCCATGTGACTCGCCGAGTACCTCTTGTTCTTAATCCATATAGTGGCTTTCCAAGCCATGCAGGGGCTCCAATCCATAGATCTACTCTTCTACAGGCCACCCATCACGTAAAGTGGCAAACTTTACGTGAATCCAAGGAGATCTAAGCATAAAACACTCTAGGGCTAGGTTTTGGAACTAAAAGGCTTCATCTACAACTCTTGAACAGGGACTTTATGCTCTTTTGGATCATCATAACACTAGATCTAAGGTAGCAACCTCATATCCAACCTCCAAACTCAAGATAGCACTAGATATACTCCCAAAAATCCCAAAAATGATAGATCTAGATGGATAACAGCTCAAATAACGAATCATTACCTCAAGAGAAGACTCCAATAGAAGAATAAGCCAAAACCTTGCAAATCCCCTTGCTCCAAGCCTCTTAGTCTTCAAAGATCTCTTCAGCCAACTCTCCTTCAAGATCCAAATCCTCTCTAATTCTCTCACAAACGAATATTAGGGTTTTTGGGCTTCAAGGGAGAGTAAAGAGGCTGGGGAGAGGGTATTATGTTCTTTATATAGGGCTCAACCCCCGGAATTAGGGTTTTCTCCACACAGCACCAACTCGCCGAGTCCAGCTGCCGACTCGCCAAGTTAGCCACTTAACACGCGACCAGAATCGCGACCCTACTCGCTGAATCTATCCATTGACTCACCGAGTTAACCATCCACATTTTCACTTTGAACCCTGAACTTGCACTCCTGAACTCGGGATGTTACAATTCTCCCCCACTTAAATTAGGCTTCGTCCTCGAAGCCTATGGCAACACAACTCCATAAACTACTCTCGCAATGCACCACCTGGCATTAACCAAACCAGGTTTCTCAAAACACTACCACCGAAACCCAAAAAAACCCAACTTTTCCCCTGCAGTTTCCTGACCACCGCCTCAAGCCGGCCACCGGCCTCATCCTCTGATAACCACACTATCAACCGAGTACCAATCCATGATACTTCACTCATTCCAGATCATAACAATCACTTGACTCTTACGAGCTAGATATAACCCTGAACCACCGGGATCCCGACCTGGTACCACACTGCCATCACTTTCCTCGACAGACATATCTTTCACCGAATTCACTGCTGAGACTTAACCTGCTCCCTTTCATGCTGACAGGATGACACGTCCTCCAGCTTCAGAGCAACTCCCATGAGTTCTCCTCCGCAATCACATACACATGCTGAACTGGCTCTAGCATCCTCGGGTTGGGAAAACCCGACACACTGACGACACATAGAAACATCCCCCAGGATGAATTACCACTACATACATAATTCCTTGATCAAAACCAAACCGGGAATCCAAGGCTCCATCCTTGCATCCCTTCCGAGCCTCTTTGGCTCTACACCCTCGGAATTCCTTCTGTGACCTCAGCAGACATCCAACCCGGATGTGTTTCCATACTAATGAAGCAAACACACTGCTCAACAACCATAATTGGAAAACCTCCATCATACCTCCGCGCTACGTCTTTCACTTCCGTGAACTTACAATCCCTCTTAGAGCTACGTACCTTTCCCTTTCCTTATCCAAGGAAATCTACTTGGCTGCCTTGTTACTACAACAAGTGCCACGGTGCTCACCCAATACTACACAATTCCCTTGTAGCATAACCGTTATCCCATGCACCACACATGCTCTGAATCTGCTCTCAAGGACTCTCGAGTCCATGCACTACCTTCCACTAATCATGATCAATACCCAAGGCCAATGTGACAACCCGAAGTTTGCTCCATCGCCGTAACCTTCCGTCCATAAAATTCATCTTTTTCGAATTGTTTCCGTTTAAGTTTTTAAATTAAGTCATTATTTTTTAGACTTCCATTATGACTTAATTGGTATCCAAACACGTTAGAAACTCATGAAAACATCCCAAATTATTATTTAGAAAATTTATAATTTCGATCATATCGTGTTACGACAACTTAATCGGGTGCGACCAAAAGCCTCGGTTAGCGTCAGTATCGGGTAGAATTCCACCGTGTCCCAAACCCGAACCATATATAAAGTTCAAAGGACCTCATTTGAAGTCTTTTCACTCTCTCTCTACTCTCTCTCCACAGATCTAAGTTCTTGATCCAAAATCACTCATTTCAAGCTCCAAATCATTAAGGTAACAATCCTAACTCATAGATTAGCATCCTTAGCCTTCAAATTCGTGTTCAAAACATGGAATGGGACCATTAACATGAGTTTACGGATCAAGAACAGTCCTAGGCTATGAATTAACATAAAATGGGTTTTGGAGCCCAAAAACCCTCCTAAATCAATTATGGAGCTTGGAAATGGCCTAAGGACTTATTGGAATGGACTTGGAACACCTTGAACTCATCATTTAGGGAGTAAACATGAGTTTATGGCCGAAGAACATGCTTGGGCCGTAAACACCAATTCATGGGCAGTAAACTCCTTTTAAGGTGTTAAAATGCCACTTAAACACCTCATAAGCCTTGGAATAAAGTCTAGAAGCAACCACAAGTATGTTAGGGACCTTAATCATCAAGAAAACTACCCCCTTAGGATTTCACGGATGTAAACCCCCCAAGGATGGGTTCCTGGGCCGTAAGCTCCTATAAATGGGTCAAATGATGCCCTAAATTCCATCCAAGGCATGTACAATGAGTTAGAATCACATGTGATTGACCTAGGGCCACCAAAACACCAAAGGAATGGGTATGAGGGAGATTATGGCCGTAAACTCATAGTTTACTGCTGTAAACTCCTCAAATGGTCCTTATGTTGTGCAAGTTCCACTATAATGCCTTAAAAACAAGCCTAGCATTACCCTACAAGAGTTGTAAGACCATTTACCACCCAAGAACACCCCCACCATGAGTTTACGGCCGTAAACTCATGGGGAGTTGGTCATTGGGCCGAAAACCCCATTAGGAGTTTACTCTTGAAGAGCAAACTCCATATTCAAGCCATACACACAATTAGATGCCACCCGGGTCACTCCAAACACTTATAATGAAGTGTTTTCGCGTCTCGAAGTGTTTATTCATATTTGATTAGTGGCTCAAGGTCTAATTAGATACAAATGTGTATCTCTTCATATTACATAGGAACCTCGCATGTGCTAAAGCCCCGAACTGACGTTTAGCACCCAAACCGACACGCTTCTCGACCGGAGACTTCATACCCCTACTCCTTTTTCCATGTTTTTCAAATGTTTTTAGGGGGAATACAAGCAAAAGTACAAGGAAATCTGGTACTCAAACTTATTATTTCAGTTCAAATGTTTATATTTTGTATGCTTTTAATATCGAAAACCGTATTAACCAATAGTTCGAATTGCAAAGTTAACTTTCAGACGAATCGTAGATTTCTTTATGAAGTGTTATAATCTATGTTACATTTTATAATTTGCGAAGGATTCATACTAATCATAAATTAGGATTAATACTAATAAGATACACCTTCGGATAGTATCAGAACGACGAAAGTACAGTTAGGAACAGAACAAAGAAAGTACAGTTAGGAACAGAACGACGAAAGTACAGTTAGGAACAGAACGACGAAAGTACAGTTAGGAATAGAACGACAAAAGTACAGTTAGGAATAGAACGACAAAAGTATAGTTAGGAACAGAACGACGAAAGTACAGTTAGGACCAGAACGACGACAATGCAGCTAGGAACAAAACGACAAGAGTACAGTTAGTACACACCTTTGGATGGCACAGAACTTTGAAATTACAACTAGAGTACGCTTTGAGTGACACCAGAGTTTCGGAATATAATTCGCAAGTACGCCTTTGGACATCGACAGAGTTTCGAAAACATACACCTTTGGATGTCGACAGAGCTTCGGAAATACGTCTAAAGTACGCTTTTGGAAGTCACCAGAACATCAAATATATAGTTAATATACGTTTCTGAGTGTCTCCAAATATTCAAAAATACAGCTAAGCGTAGTAGATATTTGACATTCGTGTGTAGGATAACTAGGATATCAGAATACCTAACTAATACTACAAGTATGGTAGATACAAATACATTGAAATCCGAACTAAGAACTAACAACGACTATTAGGAAAATAAGGGTTTTTCCTAGGATAACATAATTGCTCTTAACCAAACTGTGTAACAAATGGATAACTAAACTTTCTTTATAAGAAAATATGGGATTTTCTTGGATAAAGACTTTTTCAGAAAACCAAAGGAAACTTATTCTTTTCAAAAATAAACCGCTTATGAACTCACCAGCTTTATGCTGATTTTCAAACTGCTTGTATTCTCAGGTCCACATTAGACAGGAACACTGCGATCTTTTGGAGAATACGGAGCATATAGAAGACTCGTCTTTGCTTTTGTTCATATGATATATATGTATAACACATGTAACTCTGTAACGCCCTATTCTAAAATATTCGTTTATGGAATTTCAGAGGCGAAGGCCAGGGGTGTTTTAGTCCTTTATTAAATTTAGAGTTATTATTCAAGAAGTTTTCGGGCCGGGTTGTGCTGTTAGAAACGTAGTGTGTCTCGTCACCTTTTCTGTGGATACAAATCCATCAGAATCGGATCTAGAATGAAGGAGTTATGACACTTCGAAGATTTGGCAAGAATGGCCCTTAAAGAGAAAAGTTTGCATAAAAGACCATTCATGCATGTTTGGAACACACGTGGGTACGCCCAGCGTAAGCTGGGTTACGCCCAGCGTAATGAGGCAGCTTGGACGCGGATGTCCAAGGCATACGCCCAACGTACCAGGAGGTACGCCCAGCGTACGCTAAAAAGTTATGAAACCCTAATTTCGGATTGAGCACTATATAAAGGACATTATGGTTCCAACCCTAGCCCCCATATGAGCCTCCCCAACCTCAGAAGAAACCCTAGAACGTCCCTACCTTCATTTTATGAGATCTTGCCCTTGGAGAACCCATTTTGGTGGATTAAAGCTTGGAAGCAAAGAGAAGAAGGTTGACAAGGAGGAACCTTTGAAGCCAGAGCTTGTAGATCTGGGATAAGTGCTTCATTTCAGACCTTTGCATGGTAAAATGTTAGCATTTCAAGGTGAGTTTCCTTCCAGTAGGAACGGGTCTAAGGCCACAATGCCGGCCCGTTTAACTAGCAGTTAGTTTCCGGACTTCGGTCCGATGCAGTTGTTAGTATGTTTGATGCCTTCGTGGCTCGGACAAGATTTATGTGTTATGTGTTCTGGGCTACAGCCCGATGTAGTATGCAGTATATGTGTGTTCATGCTAGTTGGTATGTTTATGTTATGCTTTGATCAGTTAGTTCCGGACTTTGGTCCGATGTAGTTAGTCCGGACATCGGTCCGATGCAGGGGACAAGGTCCCAGTCAGTTTCCGGACTTTGGTCTGATGCAGGGGGCAAGGCCCCAGTTAATTCGGACTTCGGTCCGATGCAGGGGAAAAGGTCCCAGTCACTTTATGGAATTCGATCCGATGCAGGGGGCAAGGCCCCAGTTAGTCCGGACTTCGGTCCGATGCAGGGGACAAGGTCCCAGTCAGTTTCCGGACTTCGGTCCGATGCAGGGGGCAAGGCCCCAATTAGCCCGGACCTCGGTCCGATGTAGTGGGCAAGGCCCAGTATGTGTTTACATGTTATTGTATGGTATGTGGTAGTTTGGGGGAGCTCACTAAGCTTTATGCTTATGGTTTTCAGTTTTGGTTTCAGGTACTCAGTTTTCAAAAGAGGAGCTCGGGAATATTGCAGTGCACACACCATTTGTTCAGTCTGGGATGTTTATACTCTGATATATCTGGCAGTTGTTAAGATATTTTGAGATACATAACTTATGATTTTTACATGAGGTTTATCGACTATGGTTTTTATTATTAAATTAAACGAAATTTGCAGACTGTGTTTTTGGGATGTTACAAACTCTTTGTTTTCAGACAATGTAAATGAATCTATGTAATGTAAAGTTTTGTGTTTACTGTGCTTACTATGTACATTGGTTGTGATACACTACATGATGTCCTCCGCCCCGAAACGTTTCTGCCTTAGGTTTCGGGGTGTGAAAGATTGGTATCAGAGCCCTTGTTTATAGTGAACTAGTATACCAAACCTTACATGGTATAAGACTATAAACACTAAGGGGCCTAAGTGCTCTGAACTAAAAGTATACTTTAAAATATATGTATTTTCAAAAAGTATACAAGTATACCTAAGCGCCGTAATCCGTAACCTTGAGTAGAACAAAACATAAGTAAATGGGTGTTGTGCTTTGCGGTTAAACCTGGGCAGTTATGTAGTCGTGTCTAGGGTCAATATAGCCTGATCAACTATATTCATTCGAGACATGGCCAACATGTGCTTGGGAGTGACTGTGGTGTTCAGCATGCCTAAAACTTACTCAATACCCAAACAATGAGCCGTCGTCACAGCAAAACATGAAATACTATGGGAGTATTTCTAGTGCCAACTTCGTTATAGAAATCCTCATTCCAGCGTTGCTCCTCAATCAATCTTTTAGCGATAGTTTATCTGCTTTGATAACTCTTTCTTTCTTTATCGCTTAATAGAATTCTATATCTGTCATAATGAGATACCCCTTGTATCATATCTCTTGATCCAATTCAAAGGACTTGCCATCCTCTCTTTCCTGATCTTTTTAGATCAAGATGCCTCCGAGGAAAAGAACTAGCTCAAAGAATAACAATCCTCCTCTGCCACCACCTCCTCCTCAATTTGATTCCGTCATGTTTCAAGCAGCTGTTAATGCTGCTGTGGCTGCTACCATATCACAAATGAGCCTCAGTGGTTTAGGTGGGCAAGGAGGTGGTCCCCAGCCCCAAAACCAAGAAGGTAGCCAAGGATACCGAAGGGAGTGTTCCTATAAAGACTTTATGAATGCGAAACCCACGTATTTCGATGGCACAGGAGGTGTCATTGCCCTAACTCGGTGGTTAGAGAAAATCGAATCTATCTTCGAGATCTGTGCCTGTTCAGAATCCGACAAGGTGAAATTCGCCGCCTGGACGTTCACCGATAAAGCCCTAACTTGGTGGAACGGCCGAGTCAAATCTCTAACCCTACCTATAGCCAATGCTATGGGTTGGGAAGTCATGAAGGAGCTTCTGCTTGCAAAGTACTGCCCTCAGGGCGAAATGCAGAAGCTGGAGCATGAACTCTGGAACCTGAAGATGAAGGGTTCCGATATCGCCGCTTACACATCCAGATTCGATGACTTGGCATTACTCTATCCGGGAATGGTTACCCCGGAGAGTAAGAAGATTGAGAGGTTCATCTGGGGGTTGACCCAGCCAACCAAAGGGAATGTTTTAGTTGCGAAGCCGGATACCTACGACAGCGCCAAATGTCTAGCGCAAATCCTGATTGACCATAGTGATGACCAAGAGGAAGCAACCACCACTCCTGAACCAACAGAGAGAAGTGGTGAGAAAATAAAGTTTTGGAAGACGAAGAAGAAGAGTCAACCTTCACAGGAGTCCCTGAAGAAATAGCAAATAGTGGCAGTCCATGCTGCCACAACCCCTGCTGCTGTTTCTATCGTCGGTTCCTCAGCCCAAGCACCTATCACTTGATATGTTGGTATTCTTCTGTGGTGCAAACGGTGCAGTTACCACTATCATATCCCTGGTCCATGTCATGAGAAGTTTTGCAAAAACTGTGGCCAAGAGGGTTACCTTGCGCGAAGCTGCAGAACACCAACCCAATCAACCAATCAAGCTTCCGGAGCATGTATTAGCCAGGCCTGCTACGGTTTCGGTGAAGTCGGGCATTATAAGCGATACTGCCCCAAGGCAGCAACAACTGGCACCACCGGGAGAGTCCTAGCTATTGGACAAGATGAGGCAGTCGCCGACCCCACCGTTGCCACACATATATTCCTCCTCGACAACTCTTATGTTTGTAATCCTTTTCGATTCTAGTGCTGAAAGAAAATTTGTTACATATTCATTCAAACACCTTCCTAAACTTAGTGCTTCGTTAGTAACCGAAACGTTTATCGTCGAAATGGCCAGCAGTGGGAAAGATAACTTTAACGACATATCCATAGGTTGTATCCTTACTCTGAACGATTATTCCTTTCCATTCGACCTAATGACCAATTTTTCATGAAGAACTTTGATATTTTCATTGGCATGGATTAACTGAGTCCAATCATGCTGATATTCTTGGTTTCGAAAAGACCATCCGTCTCAATCTCCCCTCTGACCCGACTCTCATGATCTACGGCGACAAACCTAATTCCAATTTTCGTATAGATCAAATTCCTGGATCTAACCCCATAACTAAGTCTCAGTATCGATTAGAGCCAATAGAAATACAGAAACGTTCCAGTCAGCTTAATGAACTACTCAACAAAGGGTTAATCAGGCCAAGTTCCTCACCTTGTGGGACCCCGATATTGCTATTCCTTTCGAATGTGTATCGACTAACGTGAGCTGAATAAGTTGACCATCAAAAACTGATATCCTTTTCTTTGAATAGATGACCTCTTCGATCAACTTCAGAGAGCCAGCTACTTCTCATAGATAGACCTTAGGTCAAGGGACCATCAGCTACGAGTTCACAGGATTCATTTTTCCAAAACAGAATTCAGGATTTGATATGGTCACTACGAAGATGTAGTGATGCCCTTCGGTCTAACCATTTTCTTTAGTCATGTAGTAAGCGAAGAAGGCATGATACATTTTGAAACACGTAAAACTTCACCCGAGGTAGATAGGACTTTTCGAAATCCTCAATAGGATCAATCCCGTAGCCTACAAACTCCGACTACCCTCAGAACTTAGCAGCATCCATCCGGTATTCCACGTCTTTATTCTTAAGAGGTGCCTATTCGACGAAACCCTAGTAATCCCTTTGAGGAGACCGAAATCAATGAAAGTCTGAACCCCATGGAAGAACCAATCGAAATCATAGATCGAGAGATTAAACATACGACACAAAGTCGTATTCCGATAAGTGAAGGTCCACTGGAATGTCATGAGAGGACCCGAGTTCACTTGGGAGCGCAAAGATCCGATGAAACAGAAGTATCCGTATTCTTTCCAAATTTATGATTCGAATCTAAAGTTTGAATTTCGGGACGAAATTCCCTCTAACGGGGGGATAATGTGACAACCCGAAGTTCGCTCCATCACCGTAACCCGTTTCCGTCCATAAAATTCATCTTTTTCGAATTGTGTCCGTTTAAGTTTTTAAATTAAGTCATTATTTTTTAGACTTCCATTATGACTTAATTGGTATCCAAACACGTTAGAAACTCATGAAAACATCCCAAATTATTATTAAGAAAATTTATAATTTCGACCATATCGGGTTACGACAACTTAATCGGGTGCGACCAAAAGCCTCGGTTAGCGTCAGTATCGGGTAGAATTCCACCGTGTCCCAAACCCGAACCATATATAAAGTTCAAAGGATCTCATTTGAATCCTTTTCACTCTCTCTCTACTCTCTCTCCACAGATCTAAGTTCTTGATCCAAAATCACTCATTTCAAACTCCAAATCATTAAGGTAACAATCCTAACTCATAGATTAGCATCCTTAGCCTTCAAATTCGTGTTTAAAACATGGAATGGGACCATTAACATGAGTTTACGGACCAAGAACAGTCCTAGGCTATGAATTAACATAAAATGGGTTTTGGAGCCCAAAAACCCTCCCAAATCACTTATGGAGCTTGGAAATGGCCTAAGGACTTATTGGAATGGACTTGCAACACCTTGAACTCATCATTTAGGGAGTAAACATAAGTTTATGGCCCAAGAACATGCTTGGGCCATAAACACCAATTCATGGGTAGTAAACTCCTTTTAAGGTGTTAAAATGCCACTTAAACACCTCCTAAGCCTTAGAATAAAGTCTAGAAGCAACCACAAGTAGGTTAGGGACCTTAATCATCAAGAAAACTACCCCCTTAGGAGTTCACGGCTGTAAACCCCCCAAGGATGGGTTCCTGGGCCGTAAACTCCTATAAAAGGGTCAAATGATGCCCTAAATTCCATCCAAGGCTTGTAAAATGAGGTAGAATCACATGTGATTGACCTAGGACCACCAAAACACCAAAGGAATGGGTATGAGGGAGCTTACGGCCATAAACTCCTAGTTTACTACCATAAACTCCTCAAATGGTCCTTATGTTGTGCAAGTTCCACTATAATGCCTTAAAACCAAGCCTAGCATTATCCCACAAGAGTTGTAAGACCATTTAGCACCCAAGAACACCCCCACCATGAGTTTACGGCCGTAAACTCATGGGGAGTTGGTCATTGGGCCGAAAACTCCATTAGGAGTTTACTCTTGAAGAGCAAACTCCATATTCAAGCCATACACACACTTAGATGCCACCCGGGTCACTCCAAACACTTGTAATGAAGTGTTTTCGCGTCTCGAAGTGTTTATTCATATTTGATTAGTGGCTCAAGGTCTAATTAGATACAAATGTGTATCTCTTCATATTACATAGGAACCTCGCATGTGTTAAAGCCCCGAACTGACGTTTAGCACCCAAACCGACACGCTTCTCGACCGGAGAGTTCATACCCCTACTCCTCTTTCCATGTTTTTCAAATGTTTTCGGGGGGGGGGGGGGGGGGGTGGGGCCGGGGGATACAAGAAAAAGTACAAGGAAATCTTGTACTCAAACTTATTATTTCAGTTCAAATGTTTATATTTTGTATGCTTTTAATATCGAAAACCGTATTAACCAATAGTTCGAATTGCAAAGTTAACTTTCAGACGAATTGTAGATTTCTTTATAAAGTGTTATAATATATGTTACATTTTATAATTTGCGAAGGATTCATACTAATCATAAATTAGGATTAATACTAATAAGATACGCCTTCGGATAGTATCAGAACGACGAAAGTATAGTTAGCAACAGAATGAAGATAGTACAGTTAGGAACAGAACGACAAAAGTACAGTTAGGAACAGAACGACGAATGTACAGTTAGGAACAGAATGACGAAAGTACAGCTAGGAATAGAACGACGAAAGTACAGTTAGTACATGCCTTTGGATGGCACAGAACTTCGAAAATTACAACTAGAGTATGCTTTGAGTGCCACCAGAGTTTCGGAATATAATTCGAAAGTATGCCTTTGGACATCGACAGAGTTTCAAAAACATACACCTTTGGATGTCGACAGAGCTTCGGAAATACATCTAAAGTACGCTTTTGGAAGTCACCAGAACATCGAATATACAGTTAATGTACGTTTCTGAATGTCTCCGAATATTCGAAAATACAACTAAGCATAGTAGATATTCGACATTCGTGTGTAGGATAACTAGGATATCAGAATACCTAACTAATACTACAAGTATGGTAGATACTAATACATTGAAATCCGAACTAAGAACTAACCATGACTATTAGGAAAATAAGGGTTTTTCCTGGGATAACATAACCGCTCTTAACCAAACCGTGTAACGAATGGATAGCTAGACTTTCTTTATAAGAAAATATGGGATTTTCTTGGATAACGACTTTTTTAGAAAACCAAAGGAAACTTATTCTTTTCAAAAATATACTGCTTATGAACTCACCAACTTTATGCTAATTTTCAAATTGCTTGCATTCTCAGGTCCACATTAGACAGGTACATCGCGATCTTTTGGAGAAGACGGAGCATATAGAAGACCCGTCTTTGCTTTTGTTCATTTGATATATATATATATATATATATATATATATATATATATATATATATATATATATATATATGTATAACACATGTAATTCTTTGTTTTCAGACAATGTAAATGAATCTATGTAATGAAAAGTTTTGTGTTTACTATGCTTACTATGTACATTGGTTGTAATACACTACATGACATCCTCCGCCCCAGAACGTTTCCACCCCGGAACGTTTCCGCCTTAGGTTTCGGGGTGTGACAGCCAGACCTTCTGATGCCATCACATCGCAACATACTCATTCCATCCTATCAACACATGGAGAGTCTTCAGCATGACTGGACCGCCTTACCAGGACTTCAGCCAATCTGGACCACTCTCAGAACCTTCAGCATGTTTGGACCGCCCTCCAGGGCCTTCAGTCTGTCTGGACCGTCCTCCGAGCCTTCGGCTTGACTAGTACGCCCACCGGCCTGCAGTCTATCTGGACCGCTCTACTAGCATTCATCATCCCGAATTATCCCTCCTGGAAAACTCTCCCATGCATACTGTTCTAGCCCTCTAGGGGCTCCGAACTCTAACTCCTTCCTACATCCTCAATCCCAGCCTGATCCTAGGCCTTCCACAATCAATCGCCCTTTTTCCAAAACCTTTGGTCTGTATCCCACCCCGTTTGCCTGTCACTTACTCATACCATCCTACGCTCTTGGCTGACAGAACTACTGCTGAATCCCAAACAGATAATAAACCTCTCATGCTTGTCGATCTTCTGGAGAATCTTCCGATTCTCCCCACTTAGAGCACTGACTATCCACCACCGGTTGCCATAACCGACCTCCCTTAACAACCCTTCACAACACATTCCCTTACACACGAACTGATTCCCATAAGAACGAGCAACCTTCACAAAAACACATATCAACACTGATCATCTCGGACTCGAAAGACGCCCGACCTTCAGCTAACCACACCTCAGATTGCAAATGCTACCCGACATTTAGACCAAAAGCCTGATTTCCCACTAATAATCCCCATGAATAATAACCAACAAAAATCCCAATACCAAAACCCTTAACCATACCATAACCCTCAAGGAACAAACGAATACAATACCAAAAATCACACAATGAGACTAGCGGATATACAATACTCCATAATAATTACAAGATAACAAAATATCAAGAAGGAAACATACCGGCAGCTGCATCCGGCACTGCCCTGACCTCCTCTACTGTAAGCTGAAACGCACGACCCTAAGCCCTCGAGGGCTCCGCTCCACCCTAACCTCCACCCGTAATCCTCAAAGTGGTCATAGCAACAATCGGGTCCTGAACTCCATCGAAGGTAGGGGCTTCGTATTATCGAAGTCCCGATACTGAAAACCTCTACCAGCTCCTCCCCCTGCCGCTGCTACAGCCGCTGTAGCTGCCGCGGCAGCCGTCTCTACAAGAGCTGCATAGCGCTCATCAAAATACTCGACCATGGCGGTCTTGAGCGACCCAAACAGTTCCGACAACTCAGCCCGGAACATCGCAACAACCTCATCATGCAGGATCTCATGAATCCTAGCATCCAACTCGTTTGTTCTCATTTGACCAATAACTTCGGGCGGTATTGACCCACCCTGACCGCCCTCTCCTGCTCCCGATCCCGATCCGGATCCACTCCCAACATGCCTCGTAACCACCATACTGAAAATATCGCAAAACATCAAACGCTCTCCAAGGACCCCGGGAACCAACTCCCAACCCCACCCTAGAGGTTGTGGCTTCCTTGATACGCATATGGGTCTTGTGCTTTCAGCAGTACGGGCCCATACTACCTTCCATACCTACCCGTATTTATACCAAGTATCACCACAACACCCTGGTGATGACCACACATAATGATGGTGTGCCTAGGGCAGCACAACAGAGCCGCGTACAAGCCCTAGAGTCGGGCACACCAGCCAGGCCCAGCCCAGCAGGCTCAGCGCCTGCTGGCGCCCCGGGAGCGACAACACCCAGGCGGAAGGCTTGCGCCCGCCAAGTGACGCTCCTTGCTCCAAGACAAAAGGTATGATCAGGAGACAAGTAGTAGGATCAGAGCATTATAGTCGGAGCCAATGAGAGCGCTCTAGCGGTTGAGGGCGCACGACCCTCCAATCAGCGCCTCTGATCATGTCTCCCCAAAAGCTATCATGTCTGGTACGGACCAGGCAGGAGCACTAGGTATAAAAGGATGCATTCTCAGACCAGCGAGGTAAGTTCTCGGGCCCTTCTAGAGAACGCATACACAAACCCTAAATCATCCTCTAACTTGACCGTTGGAGCGTTCTTCTGGGAGCCCCTCCCGGAAAGCGGCTGACAACCCTTGTTCTCTGTGATCTTGCAGTGATAACCAGGCAACCAAGAAGAGTTCATCCGTGAAGCAGAAGCAAGGTCTTGTCAGGGACAAGGTTCCATCATTTGGCGCCATCCTTTTGTAAGACGAAGAACACAAGCAAAAAGCACGAAAACACACATCAATGGCGTCCAACGGTAGCGAGGGACAACCAACTAGTCCCATACGTCCCATGACGACGTTGTACGAAACACCACCGCCTACAGCGACCAACATGGCCGTTTTGGGCGAAGGAAGTTCTACAACAGCCGCCGGAAACATTTCACAACCGTCATTTCCTCAGCAAGGAACAACTCCGGTGGAGCTACTTCCGTCTACACAGCTTCAGATGCCGCCGTTCATCACGATGCCACTGCAACAAGCACGAGCAATCCACTCGACAACACCCTCGTCGAGCCACATTTTCAACATTTCGCCGTCGTTTGCAACACCATCGCCATTTCAGATGACAGGTGGACAGATTTCCGCAACCCTATTACCACCATTGGTACAAACCATGATGAACCACTCACCACCCATTTACCCGACGGCCGATACATGGACCATACCGACTATCCCTGCCAACAACAGCCTACAACAGCCGATAATGATCAACCCCGCTACATCCATACACCCTTTCTCCACTAGTTGTCCCCTCCAGTTACCATTCCAGTCATACCCCTTTTATGGACCAAGTCCGGGCTACCTTACGCCACCACTGCATGGTATGAACTCCCAATACCAGTAGGGGACGTCGACTATCCCAGGCCAGGATGGTTTTTCCCGAAGCGTAATGTCTTCTTTCGTCAAAGAGCTGTTGGATTATGAAATACCAAATACCGTAAAGCTCCCGACACTCAAAACGTACAATGGAACCACCGAACCTGACAGACACATAGACACATATGAATGCATGATGACATCGCTAAAGCTTAACAAGAAGTTCTGGTGAATATACTTCCTGACGACACTCGACGGCAACGCCTGCACGTGGTTCAAAACGTTACAACCGGGCAGCATTTGAAACTTTGCTCAACTCAAGTACCTTTTCCTCACCAACTTCATGCAGTTACGCAAATACAAGGGGGACTCTCATTCCATTATAGGTTGTAAACAAAGAGAGGGGGAAACTGTGCGAGAATACTTTACACGATTCACAAATGCCACGTTAGATGTATCAGGGCACGACGAAGGCCTTATAGCTGGTGCCTTCACATGGGGACTCCTTCCAGATCCTTTGTCACAAAAACTCATGGGAAAGAAGCCCGTAACACGAGCTGAGCTGAAAGAAAGGGTAAAGTGATATCTACGGCAGGAGGAGGGTGAAGCAACCAAGCAAGCCTACTTAAATTCCATGACGACCAGACATCACCACCCGATTCACAGAGACTTCCGAGGGGGAGGAAGACACTATGTCCAGGCAAGAAGACCACCGATGTGTTTTTGACCATTTGTTAAAGATGACAGACGAGGTCGCCGCCTAGAGGTGTACGCGGTGTCTGAGAAACAACAGCCGGCCAAGTCGCCCAAGAGTCGGTACTGTGAATACCACAAAAGTAAGACGCATGATACGGTTAAATGCTCGGTACTAAAGAAGGAGATGGAGGAGAAACAACTCAAAGGAGATCTGGTGGAGGTGGCGCTAAGCCTGCGCGCCAAGTTCGATGCTGAGAATGCCAAGGGCCCACCCTGCGAAGGGCTTCAGCCCAAGGAGATATTCATGATACATAGCAAAAGAAGTATGGAGGAACAACGGGGAGAGTAAGCGACCGTTAAACCTTCAGCATGCGCACTCAAGTTCTCCGTTCAGGATCCTCGGCCAGATGCTTGGAAAGGTGACAACCCGCTGATAATACAAGCATCCATCAGAGACGTGACTATCCACAGGGTCTATGCCAACACCGGGAGTTCAGCAGACATCATCTATGAGCATTGTTTCTGTTTCCTCCCTGATCGCTGGAAAGACAACTTGCGACCTACGACTGGTAGGCTGATGGGATTCACCGGCCATAGCCTGTGGCCGCTGGGCACAATCCATCTCCCCCTGACAATCACTAGCCATGACAAGCAGCGAAAGAAAACCGCCCTGATAGACTTTGTGGTCATCCGACATTCGGCAGAACACAATATCATCCTAGGAAGGACAGCCCTCTTGAAGCTAGGGGCTGTACCATTAACCATGCATGGGATCATGAAATTCGACACACCGAAAGGCGAAGCCACGATACTGGCCACGCCGCCCAAAGAATTGCAATTTTATATAGTCATGAAGCCAATAGAAATAACCAAAGGGTCCAAAACACCCAGGGGCAGTCCCATAAAGGGGAAGGAAGTAATCAATGAAAGATACCCCGATCAGCCGATCAGCGTTGGATGTGACCTCCCAAATCACACGAGAAGAGCGTTGGTCGACTTGCTCAAACGCTACAAACATGTGTTAGCATGGACTCTACAGACATGGTGGGAGTAGAAAGGAAGGTTATCGAACATAAACTGATGATCAGGCCAGGGGTAAAAGAAATTAAGCAGAAGAAAAGGGTTCAGGGAGGAGACCGTAATAAGGAGATTAACGCAGAAGTAACTAAGTTGACGGAGGCCGGGATATTGAGAGAGGCAATATTCCCGAAATAGATTGCGAAGCCAGTTATGGTTCGCAAACAGGATGGAACGTGGCGAATGTGCATAGACTTTTCTGATCTAAACAAGGCGTGCCCTAAGGACTATTATCCGCTCCCGGAGATCGACCAGAAAGTAGAATCGCTATAGGGATTTAAGCTGAAATGTTTTTTGGACGCATATAAAGGGTATCACCAGATTTTGATGAGCAAGGAAGACGAGGAAAAAACAGCCTTATATACAGACCATGGCACTTTCTGCTACACTAAGATGCCTTTTGGATTAAAGAACGCAGGGGCGACATATCAACGTCTGGTTGACTCGATATTCGCTAAGCAAATTGGAAGGAACATCGAGGTGTACGTAGACGATATGGTAATTAAGAGCCCGAATGAGGAAAAGATGCTACAAGACATTGAGGAAAATTTCCAGACATTAGAAGCGGTCAAGATGAAGCTAAACCCAGCCAAATGCACATTTGGAGTGGAAGAGGGGAAATTCCTGGGATACTACGTCACCAGACAAGGCGTCTAGCCTAGCCCGACCAAGGTCGACGAGTTCATCGAGACGCCAACCCCAAACTCCCTCCGAGATGCACAGGGTCTGAACGGGAAGCTTACAGCTCTAAGCAGGTTCATTTCGAAATCCGCTGACAAGGCCATGCCATTGCTCCACACCTTAAAGGGGTGCATTGAGAAGAACAATTTCCAGTGGACGAATGAGGCAGAAAAGGCGCTCCAGAAAATCAAGGAAGCGCTACACGAGTTGCCAAATTTGGCCACCCCTATCCCTAGAGAAACATTACATGTGTATCTTTCAACATCAGGCGAAGCGATATCATCGGTATTGGCTGTAGAAAGGGAGGGGGAACAGAGGCCGGTGTACTTTGTTAGTAGAGTGCTGCAAGGACCAGAACTCAACTATCCCATGCTGGCAAAGTTGGTATTAGCACTCACCTACGCCGCGAGACGACTAAGGCGATACTTCCAGGCACATCAAATCGAGGTACTCATGAGCTACCCCATTAAACAAATCTTGCTAACACCGGAGACGTCAGGCCGGCTGGCCAAGTGGGCAATTGAGTTGGGAGAACACGACATAAACTACCGCCCAAGAACAAGCATCAAAGGGCAGGCGTTGGCTGACTTCTTACTGGAGATCCCAGATGGAGGGAACCCGGCGAAAGGGAAGGTGTGGGTAGTTGAAGGGGCCCCGGCTGACCATGGTTCATCGACCTTGTATACGGATGGAGCATCCAGCAGGGAAGGCTTGGGGGCAGGGATGATCCTGACTAGCCCAGAAGGAGAGGAGGTAACCTATGCCCTCCGTTTGACTTCTATACGTCAAACAACGAGGCGGAGTATGAAGCACTCCTTGCAGGATTACGGCTAGCCAAGCAGATCGGTGCGAAAGTTGTAACAGCCTTAACCGACTCGAGGTTAGTAGCAAACCAATTCAATGGAAGTTTTGAGGCAAGAGATCAAAGAATGGGAAAATATGTAAATATGGTGAAACAACTGGTAGGATCATTCGCCCGGTTTACAATCAAATAGATACCCATAAGTGAAAACAAGAGGGCAGACGCTTTGAGTAAGCTGGCGTCCACATGCTTCGACCACCTATCAAAGAAAGTTTTAGTAGAGGTACTTCGAGAAAGGAGTATAGATGAGCAGCAAGTGAACACCCTAACCCCCGCTGGGACCACATGGATGACACCATTCCAGGAATATCTTCAAAGAGGAGTACTGTCGGACGATCATGATGAGGCCAGGAAAATACGTATAAATGCGTCTTCATACGCAATAGTGAATGGAGAATTGTACAAGAAGAGGTTCACGTATCCATGGTTAAAATGTGCGGATCAGGCTAAGGGGGAAGACATATTGCAGGAAGCACACTCAGGACAGGTGGGTGCAGATGAAGGGGCGAGGGCCTTGACAGGCAAGGTGTTACGAATGGGGGTATACTGGCCAACGATACAACAGGATGCGATAGAGGTAACCAGGAAATGTGGGGAGTGTCAGTCTTATGCCCCAGTCCAGGCGAACCCCCTGGCCCCGCTAAGCAACATATCCAGCCCATGGCCTTTCTACCGGTGGGGCATAGATATAGTGGGTCCATTCCCAGAAGCACCAAGGAAACTAAAGTATATGGTGGTAGCTGTGGACTACATCACAAAGTGGATTGAAGCTGAGCCTCTGGCGTTCATATCTGGGAGGCACATGATAAAATTCGTGTGGAAAAACATCATGACAAGATTCGTAACGCCTAAGGTTCTCATCGGCAACAATGGCTTGCAGTTTGTTGAGAACCCGTTCAGAGAATGGTGCACCGCTAAAGGGATAAGCCAACGCTTCACATCGGTGGCGCACCCTCAAGCGAACGGCCAAACGGAGGTGTCCAACCGAACCATTGTAAATGGGATTAAGAAGAGGTTGGGCAAAGCAAAGGGGAATTAGGCAGAAGAGATACCAATAGTGTTGTGGTCATACAGAACTACACCACGGAAAAGCACAAAGGAAACCCCTTTCAGCTTGACGTATGGAACCGAAGCCATGCTCCCCATGGAGGTGGTAGTGAACACATTGAGGGTGGCCAACAAGGATGAGGAAAGCAACATAAAGGACCTGAGAATAAACCTAGATATCCTAGAGGAGAAGCGTGAAGAATCGGGAGTACGCCAAGCCGCGTATAAACATGCAACAGAAAGATATTACAACCAAAGGGTAAAGGAGAAGGCCTTCAAAGTTGGCGAGTATGTTTTGAGGAAAAACGAGGCAAGTCGAGCCCAACCTCAAGGAAAGTTGGGCCCAACATGGGAGGGCCCATACAGAGTCACAGAGGAAAATAGGAACGGTGCATACGTGTTGGAGACAATGGAAGGAAGGGCCATTCCAAGAACATGGAATGCTAGGAACTTAAAGAAATATTTTTTCTCAGGCAAGGAAAGGAAGGAAAGGGAGACAACCCCAGTTGGTTGACGTCTCATTGAGTGTATTGCACCCCGAATACTTAGAGCATATTTTTTCATGCTAAATGACATGAACCTGATACTTAGTGTATTTAAAATTCCATGCTAAGAGACATGAGTTCAATACTTGGTGTATATATAATTTCATGCTAAGAGACATGAGTTCAATACCTAGTGTATATATAATTTCATGCTAAGAGACATAAGTTCAATACTTAGTGTATATATAATTTCATGCTAAGAGACATGAGTTCAATACTTAGTGTATATATAATTCCATGCTAAGAGACATGAGTCCAATACTTAGTGTATTTAAAAATACCATGCTAAGCGTCATGAGTTCAACACTTAGTGTATTCAAAAAACCCGCGGTTAACGAAATGATAATGCAATTGCTGATTTTTATATACTTAGCGTATTAGTCTAATGATTGAATGATTACATGCGAAATCCAATCATGGATGCTATGTGCGTCCAATATGGACACTTAGTGTGTCAATGGTAGCAAGGGCAAAGCAAAGTGCCCAACGCATAAGGGCGTTGTATATCCTAAATAGTGCACAGTGAACAAGCAAGCCAAACACAAAACGAAACAGGTAAACAATAGATAATGCCTAACACAGGCCAAATACACATCCAGGAAAGAGAAATACTATTTTAGAAGTTCAGACATTACAAGGCAAAACATCACATACCAAACTAATAGAAAGAGAGAAAACCTTACGACTCCAAACCATCCCCATGAACATCCTTCTCACTTGTCACAGCCTCCTCTCCAACACCCTTTCCATCATTTTCCCCAACCACCCCACCATCTCCTTCTCCATCATCCACAACTACTTCACTAACGTTGCCATCACCAACACTTGCCCCAAAATCACGTTCACCACCACCACCAGACCCATGATCCTTACCATCACCTTCCATGTCAACATTCGGCACCAGCACCATCTCATTACCCACAATACTCTCAGGCGTACCCTCTGAACCACCAAAGGAGCATAACTCCCGCAAACCTTCAATACCCATCTCCCCCAAACCTAACAGACTTGCATGATCCATACTAGTGAAGGACAAAAGAGCATCATTTATACTAACCACGGGACCAACAGACGATGCACCAAAAAACACCTCCCCATTCCCACCGCCACTTGCAGTCTTCTGAGACTCAACCCCAGCCATGTACGCAGCATGGCAGATAAGACTGATGGCATTGGTAAAGTCAGGGTGCTCTATCAGTTTATCAACAATACGGACAACGCCGACGTGCAGCAACCAATCCAAGTCTCGCCGAGCAACATCCACATCTGACTGTAGTGACGATACAAGCTTGTCACGATCGACAGCACCACGCTCAACACTTTCAACCTGGATCATTAAACCTTCATTCATTTGTGTGAGAGAATCAACCTTGGTTTCCAATGCAACTCTAGCCTCATCAAGAATGTTCTTCTCGGATGCTAGCAACTCACATTTCTTCTCAGAAGAACGAAGATCATCACCAAGCTCACTCAGACGATGCTCCAAACTAGCCACATGCGATCCACAGGTGGCATGTATGGCCTCCACCTCGCCAAGGGTATGCAACAAGATAAAACATGGCATGTGCAGCAGCGTAAGCCATATTGTGAGCAAGGGCAGGACTACCCATCGCCTCCATATCCTCAACTGCAGCTGGAGGGAAGGCGTGGTGCGAGAATTCCAAAGCATTGGCATGCATAGAAAGACGAGAATCGTTGCGAAGATCCCAAGATGACACAAAAACCGTAGACCCAGAAGCACCATCACCAGGGCTACCATCTTTGGAAACTGTAACCGGCCCATGGGGGTCAAAGCCCTTTGCCGGAGAAAGCTTGGGGGGAACAAACAGAATAGTCGGAGAAGGAATGGAAGAAAAATCTGAAATAACGAGCTGTTTAGTCGCCCTGTTGATTCCCTCGGACTGTTACGCATCATCATCGGGAATCACAACCACACCAGTGGATGTGGAACTCACTAGGGTGGAACTCATCGAACTCAGCAAGCGATAAAAGTTGCGCCTAGTATGCACTCTCTTGGGGGCAGGGGGAGCACCAATAACCGGCTCGCCCATAGCCTGCATAGCTTTCCGTTTCGCCTGCATCCGCCGAGCATCTGTAATGATACCCTCTTTGCTATCTTCACTGTCTCCCAGGGAGGAAGAAGGAACGTCGCCCAGGGGCATGCCAGAGGAGATGGGGCGAGCGTGCAGCGGATCCTCTTCAGACGCCGACAAGCTTACTGGAGGAACAGGAGGAGCAGTTGTCAGAGCAAGTCGATCTGCCCGGCGAGGAAGGGGAAGGCCATTGACCAGGTCTACCTCACGAAACTCTAGTTTTCCCCGATAGTGCTTACACAGCACCTTGTCCATAGACAAAGAAGACTCAGTGCCTGGGGGAAAGTAGAATGGAAATATTAAAAACATGAAAGCAACAAGGAGAAGCAAGAAAAGAAAAGGGGGAAAATACTACACTGACCATCAACGACGGAGAAGAACACCGCCATCTTGCCACGCCACCTCAAAGAAGGACTCATCCCCACCCCATAAAGAAGCGCCTCAGAGTAATCCTCGGCGGTTACCTGCACACTCTTCAGATAATCGGCAACACCCTGGTTGTGGGGGGAAAAGCTTAGGAATGGTATCAGCGAATGCATTGCCACGTTAGCGGCCACTCCCAACTAGCTCCTGATTCACCCATAACCACTTGTCTTGCCAATTCTTGGGGGTACGCCCATCGGGAACTAAGGTGTGTCCCTCTTGCCGGACTGAGAAGGTACATTTGTCTCTGGTGATGCAGAATCGAAAGAAGAACTTGAAGACATAGTAGTCGGGAAGGTACCCGTTTGTCTTACAGATCATCTCGAAGGCAACCACCTTGTTAATAGCATTTGGAGTCAACATCTGAAGACTGCAGCCATCCTTTTGAAGGACTTCGTCCTGAAAGTCCATCAGGGGAAACCGTATACCGACGTCCAGGGTTTTCAGGAAAACCCCAATTTTGCTAGGGGGAGGGGAAGAGATGCTAGAGCCAGGGGAGGGAAATTCCACACCTTCTAAGGAAGATAAGCCATACGTAGTCTCCAATTTCTGATACTCGGCAGCATAAGGGACGATTTCGGGAAGGTTAGCCATGAAAGGGAAAGAAGAATGAGCACGAAGAGAAAGGGAAGAACATATGAAGCGGAAGAAATTGTGCAAATACCCTCTTAGAGAAGAGGACGATGCGGGACATTTAAATGTCTGACATAATGACGTAACTGCCAGCAATGATGCGCAGTCACGTCGCCCTTAAAAACGGAGTGGCAGATAGAGGAAAACGAACACGCGTCAATCAATTAAGTCCAGAACGTCGTAACTAGGGCTGCAACGCTACGGCTACTGGACTGGGGGACTTGATGGTGTGCCTAGGGAAGCACAACAGAGCTGCGTCCAAGCCCTAGAGCCGGGCACACCAGCCAGGCCCAGCCCAACAGGCTCAGCGCCCGCTGGCGCCCGAAGGAGCAAAACGCCCAGGCGAAAGGTGTGACAACCCTATATTTTTCCAAAAGCAGTGTAACGCTCAAATGTCAAATACAACGAAAACTATTTGGAATCAACTAAATTAACCTCAAAAATAAAGTGTTCAAATATCTAAGTTGGGATGCATCAAATATTAGATATCATGCCAAGGTTTCCAAAAACATAAAGAACGTTCAAAACCGGGTTATATTGAAGAACTTATAACCACTCGTATATTTACGACACACCGTTAAAACGCTATTTAACGTAAAAAGTGAAATTTCAATAAAATGCATTTTAGCCTTAAGTATCTAAACAAAAGATGTAGAGTTCGTTAAACTGTAAACGTACATAAAAAGATCGCCCAATTTGGACCTCGTATGAAGAACTTAAGAATTTCCAAAGTTTCGTAACAGTAGTAGAGGGCTAAAAACTCGAATTGAAGATCGAGTGTTATTTAGCAAACGCAACCTAAATGAGAGTTGAAGATCTCCACAATAGGAGTAAAATGATAAAAACACAAACGAAAACCGACGTCGAATAAAGAAACTATGAATTTTTAACGGACTTTAAGAGTCCCGGCCTATTAAAAATATATCATTAAAAATAAAGTCAAAACTAGCCGATGGAGTCTAAATGAAAGTTGTAGAGCATAATCTCCCCTACGCGTGGATATAAAGAACGCGAAAAACGGAGCTCGTACGCGAAAGTTACGGAATTTAGAAGATGACAGACTAGATTACGCCCCGCGTAATCCAATATTACGCCCCGCATAATAGGCCCAGTGTCGAGTCCCATCGGCTCAAGTGCTCTACACTAGCTAGGCTGGAGTCATAAGCCATGACGCATTCTTACGCCCAGTGTAACGAGGTACGCGCAGCGTACGCGAGTACACCCCGCGTACTCACCTCTCCAGCACTATAAATAGATGGCATAAGCTACGAGTTTTAGGCACACCTTCTCAAACTTCCATTTACTCCCACACACTTCCATGCACCAGAAGCTGTCCCGACGACCTCGATTTCCGCACCCGAACCTCCAACGAAGTTGATACGTTGCCGAGAGTCACGAGGAGCTTGAAAACGCAACTTTACGCGGTCGAAGTTCTGCTCAACTCTAGCCTCTCTCTCTCTCTTCAAACCAAACGAGTGAGTTCATACCCCTACTTTTCAATTCTTTTCATGTTTTAGGGGGGAAATACAAGTACATTACAAGTCAAAGTATCGTTTTATAAACATAAGTATAATATCTATCTTATAGAGTATTGATACAAACGTCTTTATGTTTAAAGGGCTATTATATTACCAAGTTATTCTTACTAAATGGAAACATACTTTTTGAGAAATTATAATGAGTATAGTTAACAAGTTATGTATACATTTTACACATACATCTTGACAAATGAAATACTTTCAAATGAAGTAAAGTCATTTTTATCGTAAATCTATTTATACCAAGTAATGTGAGATATTCAAACTTCAATGTACTCGTATGTATGCATTTCAAGTCCTGTATTATATACCATAATCTCTTGGAGGGAGAGTGTGATACTTGTGTATAGATCTATACGGGATTGACAACCCCGCACCTAAACTATTAGCTATAGTTAGACCGGCAGGTCTGTGGTGACAAATGCCATAACACTACAACACCTGAAGAATGTTGTTACAGGCCGTCAGTGTCAATAGTATGGTTATAAAACTCACATAAAAGTATAAAAACAAGTTTGATTTACGAGATTCATATATGCATTCAGTTTTTCCACATCATTTTTAGCTCAAAGCTTATCATTATTATTCAAGCATGGAATATACTAGCGCACACCAACTCTGGAAACCTTTCAAACCATTTATAGAAAATATTGGATTTTCTGAAAACCTCGTTCATCGATTTACTACTAAAAGGACATACTTTTCAATACGAAACACTTATGAACTCACCAACTTAATTGTTGACACTTTTTCGAAACCACTTGTATTTCTCAGGGAATCAGTAATACAGGTAACCACCAGCTTTTGAAGAAGGAACGCTAAGGACGTTTATCATTAAAATATTTATATCATCATATTGTAATATTCTTTTGCAAATATGTATAACGCAACAATATACGTTTTTATTATATATATGATGGTTGTGTTACTTTCTTTACAATATTCAATTGTCGTGATACTACGTGAAGTCATCCACCCCCGAATGTTTCCGCCATTCTGGTTTGGGGGTGTGACAGATTGGTATCAGAGCATTGTTTATACTGAACTAAGTATATCGAACCACATAAGATATACAAACTATAAATGCAAAGGGGACCAAAAACCCTCTGACAAAACACTTTCATGAACAATATATTTTCCTTTTAAAGATATACATTTTTACTCGCATGCATTAGTCTCGAATCATGACAAGTTTTTCTAAAAAGTATTAAGGCAAGTTGCGACACTACGATTGGGCCTCGGGGTATGTAATTAGGTCGAGAATAAATATAGCCTGATCAACTATATTTATCCTAGATTTGACCAACGTACGTCAATGAATGGTCATAGTGGACAACAAGCCGAAAACTTACCAAACACAAATTATTTTAGATTCGCCAAATACTATAGGAGTATTGTTAAAAATAATCTTACAATAAATTATTTTGCGCTCCGTAAGGATATAGTTAAACGTAGGGAGTCGTTAAATAGAAATTTCTTTTCTTATACAATTCTCATACCTCTATCCTAGTACAGACAAATGGCCGGATTCCATTTACCAGGAGATCCCTACTACCCAAACCAAGGTAACGGCGGCTGGATAGAAGAAGACCCGAAAGAAGACCCAGAGGAAATCGAAGAGGAGGTCGAGGAAGAACCCGAAGGGGAAATCGAAGAAGAATTGGAAGTCGAAGTCGGAGAGGAATTCGAAGTCGACGAAGAGGTCGAGGAAATTTCTAGTGGAACGGACTCCGAGCCAGAAGTAATCGACCCTCCCATCCCTCATCCTCCCGAAATCAGACCGTATCAACCGGGACCCATTCCCATGTGGGGAAGCCACCTCTACTACAGGAGCCGCCAGCAAGGTGTGCGCCCTACCTTCGGTATGTGCCGAGATTTTTACAATGTCAGTGGGGGAGGCTCAGCTGATCGAGCACTTCCTGTCATTGTGAACGCCATAGCTACCCAGAACTACCAGACGGATAAGCAAGCAGCCAGAGTTCGCGAGATCAATGTTGCTACTCAGGGTAACGCCGCAGACATCCATCATCTGGAAGGACTACATGAGAATACCCAAATCTACACAGGACGCTTCAGAATCAAATGATAACGGCACTAGCAGAAATAAGAGAGATGAAGGAACAACAAGCAGATCTCGAGAGGCGCTTAATGGGGGTCAAGCAGTCGGATGCCGAATCTAGCTCCAAATGTGCAACACGCCGCAAGTAGAGCTTGTTCAAACCCCAACAATTTTGTTATAAAATAGGATTTCGGATAAAAGTTTCTTCCCTTATTTCCTTTTGTATCTGTAATCGGAGACCTCTAGGTAGGTCAAATTTTCCAAACAAGAAGCGTAATGTAACACACCTCAGGTGTGACCTATATATATGAATATGAAGTACTTCTTTGTATACCTCTCAGAATTTATGGGTTTTAACTAAAATTATTATCCCTACCTTGAAACCATAAACTAAAGTCAAAACAAATTACAAGATACAACTAACACACAATTATCAAAACATTAGAAACTTATAGTATTCATTCTTAATTTTTCTCTACCAGAACATGCCTCCTCGTAGATCAACACACATAAACTCAACTTCAACACCACCTCCACCACCTCCTCCAATTATGGATGTCGTTATGTTCCAGACTATTGTAACCGCTGCTGTAACCGCAGCAATGGCTCAAATGAGCAACAACGGATCAGGGGAGGAACAAACAGCTTTACAAATGGCCAAGGTCAAGGCCGTTCAGGGGTATGCACTTACAAAGACTTCACCAATGGAAAACCTATACCCTTTTATGAGACTGGGGGAGTATTGGCTCTATCTCAATGGATAGAGAAAACGGAAGCTGTATTCGAAATCTGCGCATGCCCTGAAGAAAGCAAAGTAAAGTTTGTTGCTTTTACTTTTTCTGAATGCGCCCTGACATGGTGGAACGGCCACGTCAAGACACTAACCCTAGTGGTGGCGAACTCCATGGGTTGGGAAAACTTGAAACGAATGCTCCTTCGAGAATACTGCCCAAGAGGCGAGATTCAGAAGCTTGAACAGGAACTGTGGAGCCTTTCGATGGTGGGCTCGGACATAGCAGGTTACACCAACAGGTTCAGTGACTTAATAACACTTTGCCCAGGAATGTTAATCCTGGAAAGCCAAAAGGTCGAGAGATACATCTGGGGACTATCACCTCAACTTCGAGGAAGTGTGTTAGCTTCCAAACCCATGACCTTCGACGGCGCTAAGGAACTGGCGCAATCTCTCGTTAATCATGGTGTTTGTCAAGGAGTCAGTGCTATCATGGCTGAACCAACCAAAGGGAACAGCAACAACGAGATCAATGCCAACAACAACAACAACAAGAAATTCTGGAAAAAGAGAAAGGGGCAAACTTCGCAAGAACCTTCAAAGAAACAAATGGTTGCGGTTCATGCTGCTACTACTCCCACCACAACTCATGCTACCCCTGCACCAACAAAACCATATGTGGGGAATCTGCCCAAGTGCAGCAAGTGCAACTACCATCACCACGGTATTTGCCGCGAGATGCACTGTAAGAACTGCGACAAGAAAGGGCACACAGCCCGTTTCTGTAAGGCACCAGCACGACCAGTCACTCAAGTTCCTGGTACTAGGATAAGCCAGGCATGTTATGGGTGTGGAGAAACTGGGGACTTCAAAAGGGACTGCCCCAAGACAAGGAACGTTGGCGGTGTTGGGAGAGTGCTGGCAATAGGCCAAAATGACAAAACACTTTCATGAACAATATATTTTCCTTTTAAAGATATACATTTTTACTCGCATGCATTAGTCTCGAATCATGACAAGTTTTTCTAAAAAGTATTAAGGCAAGTTGCGACACTACGATTGGGCCTCGGGGTATGTAATCAGGTCGAGAATAAATATAGCCTGATCAACTATATTTATCCTAGATTTGACCAACGTACGTCAAGGAATGGTCATAGTGGACAACAAGCCGAAAACTTACCAAACACAAATTATTTTAGATTCGCCAAATACTATAGGAGTATTGTTAAAAATAATCTTACAATAAATTATTTTACGCTCTGTAAGGATATAGTTAAACGTAGGGAGTCGTTAAATAGAAATTTCTTTTCTTATAAAATTCTCATACCTCTATCCTAGTACAGAAAAATGGCCGGATTCCATTTACCAGGAGATCCCTACTACCCAAACCAAGGCAACGGCGGCTGGATAGAAGAAGACCCGGAAGAAGACCCAGAGGAAATTGAAGAGGAGGTCGAGGAAGAACCCGAAGGGGAAATCGAAGAAGAATTGGAAGTCGAAGTCGGAGAGGAATTCGAAGTCGATGAAGAGGTCGAGGAAATTTCTAGTGCAACGGACTCCGAGCCAGAAGTAATCGACCCTCCCATCCCTCATCCTCCCGAAATCAGACCGTATCAACCGGGACCCATTCCCATATGGGGAAGCCACCTCTACTACTGGAGCCGCCAACAAGGTGTGCGCCCTACCTTCGGTATGTGCCGAGATTTTTACAATGTCAGTGGGGGAGGCTCAGCTGATCGAGCACTTCCTGTCATTGTGAACGCCATAGCTACCCAGAACTACCAGACGGACAAGCAAGCAGCCAGAGTTCGCGAGATCAATGTTGCTACTCAGGGTAACGCCGCAGACATCCGTCTTCTGGAAGGACTACATGAGAATACCCAAATCTGCACAGGGACGCTTCAGAATCAAATGATAACGACACTAGCAGAAATAAGAGAGATGAAGGAACAACAAGCAGATCTCGAGAGGCGCTTAATGGGGGTGAAGCAGTCGGATGCCGAATCTAGCTCCAAACGTGCAACACGCCGCAAGTAGAGCTTGTTCAAACCCCAAAAATTTTGTTATAAAATAGGATTTCAGATAAAAGTTTCTTCCCTTATTTCTTTTTGTATCTGTAATCGGAGACCTCTAAGTAGGTCAAATTTTCCAAACAAGAAGCGTAATGTAACACACCTCAGGTGTGACCTATATATATGAATATGAAGTACTTCTTTGTATACCTCTCGGAATTTATGGGTTTTAACTAAAATTATTATGCCTACCTTGAAACCATAAACTAAAGTCAAAACAAATTACAAGATACAACTAACACACGATTATCAAAACATTAGAAACTTATAGTATTCATTCTTAATTTTTCTCTACCAGAACATGCCTCCTCGTAGATCAACACGCAGAAACTCAACTTCAACACCACCTCCACCACCTCCTCCAATTATGGATGTCGTTATGTTCCAGACTGTTGTAACCGCTGCTGTAACCGCAACAATGGCTCAAATGAGCAACAACAGATCGGGGGGAGGAACAAACAGCTTTACAAATGGCCAAGGTCAAGGCCGTTCAGGGGTATGCACTTACAAAGACTTCACCAACGGAAAACCTATACCCTTTTATGGGACTGGGGGAGTATTGGCTCTATCTCAATAGATAGAGAAAACGGAAGCTGTATTCGAAATCTGCGCATGCCCTGAAGAAAGCAAAGTAAAGTTTGTTGCTTTTACTTTTTCTGAACGTGCCCTGACATGGTGGAACGGCCACGTCAAGACACTAACCCTAGTGGTGGCGAACTCCATGGGTTGGGAAAACTTGAAACGAATGCTCCTTCGAGAATACTGCCCAAGAGGCGAGATTCAGAAGCTTGAACAGGAACTGTGGAGCCTTTCGATGGTGGGCTCGGACATAGCAGGTTACACCAACAGGTTCAGTGACTTAATAACACTTTGCCCAGGAATGTTAATCCTGGAAAGCCAAAAGGTCGAGAGATACATCTGGGGACTATCACCCCAACTTCGTGGAAGTGTGTTAGCTTCCAAACCCATGACCTTCGACAACGCTAAGGAACTGGCGCAATCTCTCGTTGATCATGGTGTCTGTCAAGGAGTCACGGCTATCATGGTTAAACCAACCAAAGGGAACAGCAACAACGAGATCAATGCCAACAACAACAACAAGAAGAAATTCTGGAACAAGAGAAAGGGGCAAACTTCGCAAGAACCTTCAAAGAAACAAATGGTTGCGGTTCATGCTGCTACTACTCCCACCACAACTCATGCTACCCCTACGCCAACAAAACCATATGCGGGGAATCTGCCCAAGTGCAGCAAGTGCAACTACCATCACCACGGTATTTGCCGCGAGATGCACTGTAAGAACTGCGACACGAAAGGGCACACAGCCCGTTTCTGTAAGGCACCAGCACGACCAGTCACTCAAGTTCCTGGTATTGGGATAAGCCAGGCATGTTATGGGTGTGGAGAAACTGGGGACTTCAAAAGGGACTGCCCCAAGACAAGGAACGTTGGCGGTGTTGGGAGAGTGCTGGCAATAGGCCAAAATGACAAAACACTTTCATGAACAATATATTTTCCTTTTAAAGATATACATTTTTACTCGCATGCATTAGTCTCGAATCATGACAAGTTTTTCTAAAAAGTATTAAGGCAAGTTGCGACACTACGATTGGGCCTCGGGGTATGTAATCAGGTCGAGAATAAATATAGCCTGATCAACTATATTTATCCTAGATTTGACCAACGTACGTCAAGGAATGGTCATAGTGGACAACAAGCCGAAAACTTACCAAACACAAATTATTTTAGATTCGCTAAATACTATAGGAGTATTGTTAAAAATAATCTTACAATAAAATATTTTGCGCTCCGTAAGGATATAGTTAAACGTAGGGAGTCGTTAAATAGAAATTTCTTTTTATATAAAATTCTCATACCTCTATCCTAGTACAGACAAATGGCCGGATTCCATTTACCAGGAGATCCCTACTACCCAAACCAAGGCAACGGCGGCTGGATAGAAGAAGACCCGGAAGAAGACCCAGAGGAAATCGAAGAGGAGGTCGAGGAAGAACCCGAAGGGGAAATTGAAGAAGAATTGGAAGTCGAAGTCGGAGAGGAATTTGAAGTCGACGAAGAGGTCGAGGAAATTTCTAGTGGAACGGACTCCGAGCCAGAAGTAATCGACCCTCCCATCCCTCATCCTCCCGAAATCAGACCGTATCAACCGGGACCCATTCCCATGTGGGGAAGCCACCTCTAGTACTGGAGCCGCCAGCAAGGTGTGTGCCCTACCTTCGGTATGTGCCGAGATTTTTACAATGTCATTGGGGGAGGCTCAGTTGATCGAGCACTTCCTGTCATTGTGAACGCCATAGCTACCCAGAACTACCAGACGGACAAGCAAGCAGCCAGAGTTCGCGAGATCAATGTTGCTACTCAGGGTAACGCCGCAGACATCCGTCGTCTGGAAGGACTACATGAGAATACCCAAATCTACACAGGGACGCCTCAGAATCAAATGATAACGGCACTAGCAGAAATAAGAGAGATGAAGGAACAACAAGCAGATCTCGAGAGGCGCTTAATGGGGGTGAAGCAGTCGGATGCCGAATCTAACTCCAAACGTCCAACACGCCGCAAGTAGAGCTTGTTCAAACCCCAACAATTTTGTTATAAAATAGGATTTCGGATAAAAGTTTCTTCCCTTATTTCCTTTTGTATCTGTAATCGGAGACCTCTAGGTAGGTCAAATTTTCCAAACAAGAAGCGTAATGTAACACACCTCAGGTGTGACCTATATATATGAATATGAAGTACTTCTTTGTATACCTCTCGGAATTTATGGGTTTTAACTAAAATTATTATGACTACCTTGAAACCATAAACTAAAGTCAAAACAAATTACAAGATACAACTAACACACGATTATCAAAACATTAGAAACTTATAGTATTCATTCTTAATTTTTCTCAACCAGAACATGCCTCCTCGTAGATCAACACGCAGAAACTCAACTTCAACACCACCTCCACCACCTCCTCCAATTATGGATGTCGTTATGTTCTAGACTGCTGTAACCGCAGCAATGGCTCAAATGAGCAACAACGGATCGGGGGGAGGAACAAACAGCTTTACAAATTGCCAAGGTCAAGGCCGTTCAGGGGTATGCACTTACAAAGACTTCACCAACGGAAAACCTATTCCCTTTTATGGGACTGGGGGAGTATTGGCTTTATCTCAATGGATAGAAAAAACGGAAGCTGTATTCGAAATCTGCGCATGCCCTGAAGAAAGCAAAGTAAAGTTTGCTGCTTTTACTTTTTCTGAACGCGCCCTGACATGGTGGAACGGCCACGTCAAGACACTAACCCTAGTGGTGGCGAACTCCATGGGTTGGGAAAACTTGAAACGAATGCTCCTTCGAGAATACTGCCCAAGAGGCGAGATTCAGAAGCTTGAATAGGAACTGTGGAGCCTTTTGATGGTGGGCTGGGACATAGCAGGTTACACCAACAGGTTCAGTAACTTAATAACACTTTGCCCAGGAATGTTAATCCTGGAAAGCCAAAAGGTCGAGAGATACATTTGGGGACGATCACCCCAACTTCGAGGAAGTGTGTTAGCTTCCAAACCCATGACCTTCAACAGCGCTAAGGAACTAGCGCAATCTCTCGTTGATCATGGTGTCTGTCAAGGAGTCACGGCTATCATGGCTGAACATACCAAAGGGAACAGCAACAACGAGAACAATGCCAACAACAACAACAAGAAGAAATTCTGGAACAAGAGAAAGGGGCAAACTTCGCAAGAACCTTCAAAGAAACAAATGGTTGCAGTTCATGCTGCTACTACTCCCACCACAACTTCTGCTACCCCTGCGCCAACAAAACCATATGCGGGGAATCTGCCCAAGTGCAGCAAGTGCGACTACCATCACCACGGTATTTGCCGTGAGATGCACTGTAAGAATTGCGACAAGAAAGGGCACACAACCCGTTTCTGTAAGGCACCAACACGACCAGTCACTCAAGTTCCTGGTACTGGGATAAGCCAGGCATGTTATGGGTGTGGAGAAACTGGGGACTTCAAAAGGGACTGCCCCAAGACAAGGAACGTTGGCGGTGTTGGGAGAGTGCTGGCAATAGGCCAAAATGACAAAACACTTTCATGAACAATATATTTTCCTTTTAAAGATATACATTTTTACTCGCATGCATTAGTCTCGAATCATGACAAGTTTTTCTAAAATGTATTAAGGCAAGTTGCGACACTACGATTGGGCCTCGGGGTATGTAATCAGGTCGAGAATAAATATAGCCTGATCAACTATATTTATCCTAGATTTGACCAACGTACGTCAAGGAATGGTCATAGTGGACAACAAGCCGAAAACTTACCAAACACAAATTATTTTAGATTCGCCAAATACTATAGGAGTATTGTTAAAAATAATTGTACAATAAATTATTTTGCGCTCCGTAAGGATATAGTTAAACGTAGGGAGTCATTAAATAGGAATTTCTTTTCTTATAAAATTCTCATACCTCTATCCTAGTACAGAAAAATGGCCGGATTCCATTTACCAGGAGATCCCTACTACCCAAACCAAGGCAACGGCGGCTGGATAGAAGAAGACCCGGAAGAAGACCCAGAGGAAATCGAAGAGGAGGTCGAGGAAGAACCCGAAGGCGAAATCGAAGAAGAATCCGAAGTCGAAGTCGGAGAGGAATTTGAAGTCGACGAAGAGGTCGAGGAAATTTCTAGTGGAACGGACTCCGAGCCAGAAGTAATCGACCCTCCCATCCCTCATCCTCCTGAAATCAGACCGTATCAACCGGGACTGTAACGACCCGTTTCCGGTATGTTAATTAATTTGTTTTGGGCTAGGTTTTCAAGAGGGACTCGGCGAGTTCTAGCCTGACTCGCCGAGTCGGGTCGCGCATCTTGGGCACGCGGGAGCCGGCGACTCGACGAGTCCATATCCTGGACTCGGCGAGTCCATCCGTCTGGGTGAAACCCTAACTCCCCGGGTTTGCTCACTATTTAAACCCCATTATAGCCTCCATCTCGTCACTTTCCCCTGTTAGCACTGTGAGAAACCCTAAACCTTTCCTCTTGTGAGCTTATAGTGATTTTATTCCATTTTGGTGAAGGAGTGAAGAAGAAGAAGAAGAAGGAAGCAAGGAAACGAGTTCTAGTGCCAAGATCCAAGGTCAAGGGTGAACTTATTCAGGTATTTTCGGAGTCCCCTTCTGGTTTCATGCTTAAACTTCCATTAGAGCTCTTTTAAGGGCTATTTGATGCTTGTTCCAAGCTTTATGCTTGCTTGATTGTATTATTAAGCCGAAACACCTATGGATCTGAGTGTTGGGGTGTTGAAGAGTCCAGATCCACTGTCTTTTTGGGGTTACATTGCTTATTAGCCATGGATCTACCCTTATTGTGCATATTTTAGCCTTATTTCCCTCATTCATGTAGTTGTGCACGTAAAGTTGGAAACTTTACGTGGTAAAACAGCTTAATGGACCTAGATCTATCAATTGCATGTGTTGGATTCAAGAGAAATCGAGTAAAAATATGTTGCATGGCGGCGACTCGGCGAGTCGGAAGAACGACTCGACGAGTCACGTCGCGGGTCCCGAGTTCTCCAGTTTCTTCAGTGTCGAGTGGACTAGGTGAGTTAGGGAGTGGACTCAGCGAGTTAAGAGTAGACTCAGTAATGGAGGGGCTCGGCGAGTTGTTCATACAACTCGGCGAGTCCAAGGCAATCTCCTTAAGGATTAAGAACAACTCGTCGAGTCTGTTCATCTGACTCGGCGAGTCGGATGAAGATCATCTGAGTTCTTGGATCCAGAGGGTACCCGTCGAGTCAATGCCACACTCGACGAGTAACAGCATGTAAGAGTTGAACGGGGAATCTAGGACTCGGCGAGTCGGGTATCCCGACTCGGCAAGTCAGCCCTGAGTAAGTCAACGTTGACCAAGGGTAAAAGGGTCATTTTACCCTGAGTATAGTGCTAGTGATTGATTGAGTGTGTTTATGGATTTGTAGCCGAGGAGATTCAGGAGCAGCAGCCGTTAGCTTTCCGAGCCACACACTCATCCGCTAGCTTACGAGGTGAGTCTCCTTTCCGTAGGGACGGGTCTAAGGCCACAATGCCGGCCCGTCCAGTTAATAGTAGTTTCCGGACTTCGGTCCGATGTAGTAGTTCGTATGTTTGATGCCTTCGTGGTTTAGACATGTTTTGTGTGCTATGCGTATGTGTTTATGTTCCGGGCCACGGCCTGATGCAGTATGCAATATAAATGGTTATGATATGCTATGCTATGTGCAGTCAGTCCCGGACCTCGGTCCGATGCAGGGGACACGGTCCCAGTCAGTTCCGGACTCGGTCCGATGCAGTCAGTTCCGGACTTCGGTCCGATGCAGTTAGTTCCGGACTTCGGTCCGATGCAGGGGACAAGGTCCCAGCCAGTTCCGGACTTTGGTCCGATGCAGTTTCCGGGTTTCGGCCCGATGCAGTGGGCAAGGCCCAATATGTGTTTATGTGTTATTGTATGGTATGTGGTAGTTTGGGGGAGCTCACTAAGCTTCGTGCTTACAGTTTCAGTTTTGGTTTCAAGTACTTCCGCAAGCAAAGGGAAGAGCTCTGGATGACGGCATCGCACACACCACCGCCTCAGCTTTAGCCTGGGATTGGTTTAGATGTTTTATCTGATGTAGCATGATACAGTTTTTCCGCACAGTATTTTACTATGTTTTGGAATGCAACACGTATGGTTTTATTACATGAGGCTCTGATTGCAGTTTTGATTATAGTAAAAACAAAAATTTTTGGGTCGTATTTTTGGGTTGTTTCAAGTTGGTATCAGAGCCCTGGTTTGAGGGATTCGGATACACTCTCGGGTGTATCTGAACTCAAACTAAGGGGAAATAAAAGATTTTTAAAATGTTTTTACAAAAGAATTTTGAAAACACTTAGGAGGAAAAAGAATTGTTTTAAGATAGAGGTGTGTGCATGCGGTCGACCGAGCTCAAGTAAGTACTCCCAAATTACCCATACAAGTTATTTGTTCAATTTCAGTTTAGTAGAACAGCATGCTAGAATAGGACTAAGGGTGTAGGAGGATGCCTTATGTGCCTGCTTATGTGTTACAGCTCTATGAATATTGCATGCTAGAATTGAGTAGACAGCAGTAGGATAGCCTGTTTAGGTTATGCCTGATAGCGTGAGCTTAGCATCCTATGATAGTGCAATTTCTTGTTATAAGAATAGCTTGCGTGAGTCTGTTTCCCTTGTCCGAATGCTGCTTGCTTTGTGCTTAGTGGGATTCGAGTAATGGGAGTTAGCCATTAGGTGGACACGTCATACCACATGTAATCAGGTTTGAATAATCCCAGAGTGCTGGAACTGGCCCTACTGCGCAGCTCTTGTTTGAGTCCAACCGTTGTAGGGACGGATCTTTTACTTGAAGGATTATCCGATCCTCATCACATGTGATGGTGTTCAGGTGATGGCTAACTGGCAGTGCAAGGAGACCTACAGCAGCTGAGGACCAGTCGTATTGAGCTCGAGTTTTCTCTAGGGCAAGCCTAGGGTGAGGGTAGCAGAGAATAGCAGCGGTAGAAGTGACTTGGGGGAGTCGAGGCAGTTCTTGAGGAAAGTACGGATAGATGTGGAAGGTAGTAGGGGCCCATACTACTGGAAACAGAGGATCCGTACTCGAATCAAGGAAGGCCAAGATTAGACCAGGAAGCTAGAAGTCGTATTATGACCCCTTGAAATATTTCAATGTTCTGATGTTGTTATGATATGTTTCAGAATGGTAGTTTTGCGTCCGAGGCCAGCAGCCGGCAGTTCAGATGCCGAAGGAGGATCAGGATCGGGATCCGACCCGGAGGTCGGACGGATGGATGAGCAGACCAGAGAGTTCCTTTCTTCTGAGATTACTCGCATCATACTTGAGCAGACTCCTGTGATCTTCGGTTCGATCAAGGAGGGCATTTTGGAGATGATGGATGAGAGACTGAGTACCTTCCGTACTGAGATGGCGGCCATGATGGGGTCGCGCACACTCACTTTCAGGGAGTTCAGGGCGTGCGGGGCTCCTGACTACCACGGGGCACGGGACCCCATAGCGAGTACCAGGTGGTTGGCGGATGTGGCCAACGCATTCCGCACTAGCAGATGTCCCGAGGGGGACAAGGTCAGATTGGCGTCCTGCCTTCTGAAGGACAGGGCACGTGACTGGTGGGAGGAGGTAGGACATACCATCGGGGATGATGCGGCATTGGATGCCATGACCTGGGCTGATTTTTCTACCAGGTTCAGAGCGGAGTTCGCACCGGTCATTGAGGTGCAACAGTTAGCCAGGGAGTTCCAGGATCTTACCCAGACTACCGAGACAGTGGCGGAGATCACCGCCAAGTTCAGGGAGCGGGCCCTTCTTGTTCCTCAGTATGCAGCAGACGAGGAGATGAAGAAGGCCCGTTATCACGAGATGTTGCGGAGCGACATTCGTATGTTTGTGAGCCGGTCCAGTTGCAAAACACTGGACGACATGATTGCTAGAGCCAGAGAGAGGGAGATTGATCTCGAGATGGAGAGGAAGAGGAAACCGGAGGCGGTTTCGGGTGCAGGCAGTGTGGGCAAAAAGCCCAAGGTTTCAGATCACAGACCTAGGAGTCAGCAGAGCCACGGTCGATGTGGCAAGTGTGGGAGATTGCACGAGGGAGCGTGCAAGGCAGGGAGTTCCGGCTGCTACAAGTGCGGCCGGATTGGGCATTTGAGTAGGGATTGTACGGCCCCTGCCACTACGGTTACAGCATCGGATCTGATTTGCTTTCAGTGCAATCAGAGGGGACACAAAAGGTCCCAGTGTCCCAGTTTAGCTGCAGCAGGGAAGGTGCATGCACCCGCCCCTGCTACCTTGAGGATCACGGATGGCCGTCAGGGCCGAGCTGATGCGCCGGTGGCGAAGAGCAGGGCATTTCAGATGACAGCAGAGGAGGCTAGAGCGACTCCTGATGTGGTGACGGGTATGTATCTTCCCTTTTATCTCTTTATTATTGTTGATTAAATGTTGCTTATGATTGTATGTTTTATTCAGGGTCGTTCACTGTGAACGGCATTTCTGCTTTGGTATTATTCGATTCGGGGGCTACCCGATCATTCGTATCTCTTGCGCTTAGCAAGAGGTTCAGTAGAGCTCCAGGGAAACTGGATTGTCCGTTAGAGGTGGAGATAGCAGATGATAGGACCATGAGGGTCGACAAAGTATATAAAGGGTGTTCCCTTCAGATATTTGAGGAGCAGTTTTCAGTGGATTTGGTTCCGATTCCCCTACGCGGGAATAAAGTTATCGTGGGAATGGATTGGCTAAGCCCCAACGGGGCGGTGATTGACTGTGAGCTTCAGCTAGTGAGGGTTCGCTCTCCCAGTGGGGGAGAGATAGTGGTTCAGGGCGAGAGGCCCCAGCGAGGATTGACCTTCTGCTCGGCTGCTAGGGCAAGGCGCTACGTTCAGCAGGGTTGCGCCGGTTATGTAGCCTACGTCTTGGATGCCCGGGATAAGGGCAAGACGACGATCGATGATGTTCCTATTGTTCGAGATTACCCGGATGTGTTTCCCGAGGATTTGCCGGGGATACCTCCTGAGAGGCAGGTTGAGTTCAGGATCGACCTGGTTCCTGGTGCGGCTCCGATAGCCAAAGCACCATATCGACTTGCTCCCCCTGAGATGCAGGAGTTGTCTACACAGCTTCAGGAGCTGTTAGACAAGGGTTTCATTCGACCGAGCAGTTCGCCTTGGGGGGCGCCGATCTTATTTGTGAGGAAGAAAGACGGGTCGCATCGGATGTGTATTGACTACCGGGAGTTGAACAAGGTAACGGTGAAGAACCGTTACCCACTTCCGAGGATAGATGACTTGTTCGATCAGCTCCAGGGAGCGTCTTGGTTCTCCAAGATCGACCTACGCTCCGGTTACCACCAGATGAGGGTTAGGGATGAGGATGTACAGAAGACTGCTTTCAGGACCCGGTATGGTCATTATGAGTTTGTGGTGATGCCATTTGGGCTCACCAATGCCCCAGCCGCGTTCATGGATCTCATGAACCGCGTGTGTAGACCGATGCTGGATCGGTCAGTGATAGTGTTCATCGATGACATCTTGGTGTATTCCAAGACGCAGGAACAGCACGAGGAGCACCTGCGGGAGGTGTTGGAGACTTTGAGGAGGGAGAGACTGTTTGCTAAGTTCTCCAAGTGCGAGTTCTGGTTACGCGAGGTGCAGTTTCTTGGGCATCTCGTTAATCAGAAGGGTATTTTGGTTGACCCGGCCAAGATTGAGGCCGTGATGCAGTGGGAGGTCCCGAGGTCTCCATCTGAGATTCGGAGCTTCCTAGGATTGGCAGGGTATTATCGGAGATTTATTCAGGATTTCTCCAAGATAGCAGTGCCGCTCACCCGACTAACCAAGAAGTCGGTAGTTTTTCGTTGGGGGCCTGAGCAGCAGGCGGCGTTCGAGACTCTCAGGCAGAGATTGTGCGAGGCTCCGATCCTTACCTTGCCAGAGGGTGTTGAGGATTTCGTGGTCTATTGTGATGCTTCGATCACCGGTATGGGAGCAGTGTTGATGCAGCGAGGCCATGTGGTGGCTTATGCTTCGAGACAGTTGAAGCCTCACGAGGCTAATTATCCTACCCATGATTTGGAGCTGGGGGCAGTTGTATTTGCTCTCAAGATATGGAGGCATTACCTGTATGGGGTCCGCTGTACTATCTACACGGACCACAAGAGTTTACGATACCTTATGGATCAGCCGAGTTTGAATATGAGACAGAGGAGATGGTTGGACGTGCTGAAGGACTATGACTGTGAGATCCTGTATCATCCAGGGAAGGCCAACGTGGTGGCCGATGCCCTGAGCCGCAAGGTGTCGGCGGCCCCTATCAGGGATTTGTGTATGAGGATGACGGTAACCACTCCTCTGTTGGAGCGGATCAAGGAGGCTCAGACGGAGGGTCTCAAGGAGGAAAGGCAGAAGTGCGAGAGGATAGTGGGTCGAGTAGCTTCGTTCGACTACGACAGCCGGGGTTTGATGACGCTTCATGGTAGGGTATGGGTACCATACTGGGGTGGGGTACGGCAGATATTGATGGACGAGGCTCATAAGTCTCGATTTTCTATCCATCCAGGGGCGACGAAGATGTATCGAGATCTTCGACCTGATTATTGGTGGCCCTGCATGAAGCGGGACGTCGCTTGGTACGTTGAGAGGTGCTTGACCTGCCGGAAGGTCAAGGCGGAGCACCAGAGACCTCACGGCAAGATGCAGCCGTTGGATATTCCCGTGTGGAAATGGGAGGACATCACCATGGATTTTATCACCAAACTTCCCAGGACCGCACGTGGAGTAGATTCGATATGGGTAGTGGTGGATCGGTTGACGAAGAGTGCCCATTTTATTCCGATCCAGGAGAGTATATCGGCGGAAAAGTTAGCCGATATCTATGTGCGAGAGATTATGGCACGTCATGGAGTGCCGGTATCGGTGGTGTCAGACCGAGATGTTCGCTTCACGTCCAGATTTTGGAAGCGGTTTCACGACGAGATGGGTACTCGTCTCCATTTCAGCACCGCTTTCCATCCTCAGACTGACGGGCAGAGTGAGAGGACGATTCAGACTCTCGAGGACATGCTTAGGGCATGTGTTCTGGATTTTGGGGGCTGTTGGGATACGTATCTTCCCTTAGCGGAATTCTCGTATAACAACAGCTATCATGCGAGCATTGATCGACCTCCTTTTGAGATGTTATATGGCAGGAAGTGCAGGACCCCGATTTGTTGGGGCGAGGTCGGTCAGCGGGTCATGGGGAGCACCGAAGTGGTGCTCAAGACGACGGAACTGATCCAGCAGGTCCGTAGTAGACTGCAGACTGCGCAGAGTCGGCAGAAGAGCTACGCCGACAGGAGGCGTTCAGACTTGGAGTTCCAGGTGGGAGACATGGTTCTTCTGAAAGTCTCACCTTGGAAAGGTGTCATCAGGTTCCGGAAGAGGGGCAAATTGGGCCCCAGATTTATTGGTCCTTTCAGGGTTTCGGCCCGGGTGGGTCGGGTTGCTTATCGGTTAGATCTTCCGGAGGAGCTCAGTTTGATACACAACACCTTCCACGTGTCGCAGTTGAGGAAGTGTTTAGTGGACGAGACAGCGGTCGTCCCCTTGGAGGATATCCAGGTCGATAGCGGCTTGAATTATATCGAGAAACCGATAGCAATTTTGGAGCGAAAGACCAAGACCTTGAGGAACAAGGTAATTCAGCTGGTAAAAGTGCAGTGGCAGCATCGGAAGGGGTCTGAATGGACATGGGAGGCTGAAGAAGAAATGAGAACGCACTACCCGGAGTTATTCGCAGATCCAGCCGTAGCAGACTTCGAGGACGAAGTCTGAAACAAGTGGGGGAGAATTGTAACGACCCGTTTCCGGTATGTTAATTAATTTGTTTTGGGCTAGGTTTTCAAGAGGGACTCGGCGAGTTCTAGCCTGACTCGCCGAGTCGGGTCGCGCATCTTGGGCACGCGGGAGCCGGCGACTCGACGAGTCCATATCCTGGACTCGGTGAGTCCATCCGTCTGGGTGAAACCCTAACTCCCCGGGTTTGCTCACTATTTAAACCCCATTATAGCCTCCATCTCGTCACTTTCCCCTGTTAGCACTGTGAGAAACCCTAAACCTTTCCTCTTGTGAGCTTATAGTGATTTTATTCCATTTTGGTGAAGGAGTGAAGAAGAAGAAGAAGAAGGAAGCAAGGAAACGAGTTCTAGTGCCAAGATCCAAGGTCAAGGGTGAACTTATTCAGGTATTTTCGGAGTCCCCTTCTGGTTTCATGCTTAAACTTCCATTAGAGCTCTTTTAAGGGCTATTTGATGCTTGTTCCAAGCTTTATGCTTGCTTGATTGTATTATTAAGCCGAAACACCTATGGATCTGAGTGTTGGGGTGTTGAAGAGTCCAGATCCACTGTCTTTTTGGGGTTACATTGCTTATTAGCCATGGATCTACCCTTATTGTGCATATTTTAGCCTTATTTCCCTCATTCATGTAGTTGTGCACGTAAAGTTGGAAACTTTACGTGGTAAAACAGCTTAATGGACCTAGATCTATCAATTGCATGTGTTGGATTCAAGAGAAATCGAGTAAAAATATGTTGCATGGCGGCGACTCGGCGAGTCGGAAGAACGACTCGACGAGTCACGTCGCGGGTCCCGAGTTCTCCAGTTTCTTCAGTGTCGAGTGGACTAGGTGAGTTAGGGAGTGGACTCAGCGAGTTAAGAGTAGACTCAGTAATGGAGGGGCTCGGCGAGTTGTTCATACAACTCGGCGAGTCCAAGGCAATCTCCTTAAGGATTAAGAACAACTCGTCGAGTCTGTTCATCTGACTCGGCGAGTCGGATGAAGATCATCTGAGTTCTTGGATCCAGAGGGTACCCGTCGAGTCGATGCCACACTCGACGAGTAACAGCATGTAAGAGTTGAACGGGGAATCTAGGACTCGGCGAGTCGGGTATCCCGACTCGGCGAGTCAGCCCTGAGTAAGTCAACGTTGACCAAGGGTAAAAGGGTCATTTTACCCTGAGTATAGTGCTAGTGATTGATTGAGTGTGTTTATGGATTTGTAGCCGAGGAGATTCAGGAGCAGCAGCCGTTAGCTTTCCGAGCCACACACTCATCCGCTAGCTTACGAGGTGAGTCTCCTTTCCGTAGGGACGGGTCTAAGGCCACAATGCCGGCCCGTCCAGTTAATAGTAGTTTCCGGACTTCGGTCCGATGTAGTAGTTCGTATGTTTGATGCCTTCGTGGTTCAGACATGTTTTGTGTGCTATGCGTATGTGTTTATGTTCCGGGCCACGGCCCGATGCAGTATGCAATATAAATGGTTATGATATGCTATGCTATGTGCAGTCAGTCCCGGACCTCGGTCCGATGCAGGGGACACGGTCCCAGTCAGTTCCGGACTCGGTCCGATGCAGTCAGTTCCGGACTTCGGTCCGATGCAGTTAGTTCCGGACTTCGGTCCGATGCAGGGGACAAGGTCCCAGCCAGTTCCGGACTTTGGTCCGATGCAGTTTCCGGGTTTCGGCCCGATGCAGTGGGCAAGGCCCAATATGTGTTTATGTGTTATTGTATGGTATGTGGTAGTTTGGGGGAGCTCACTAAGCTTCGTGCTTACAGTTTCAGTTTTGGTTTCAGGTACTTCCGCAAGCAAAGGGAAGAGCTCTGGATGACGGCATCGCACACACCACCGCCTCAGCTTTAGCCTGGGATTGGTTTAGATGTTTTATCTGATGTAGCATGATACAGTTTTTCCGCACAGTATTTTACTATGTTTTGGAATGCAACACGTATGGTTTTATTACATGAGGCTCTGATTGCAGTTTTGATTATAGTAAAAACAAAAATTTTTGGGTCGTATTTTTGGTTTGTTTCAGGGACCCATTCCCATGTGGGGAAGCCACCTCTACTACTAGAGCCGCCAGCAAGGTGTGCGCCCTCCCTTCGGTATGTGCCGAGATTTTTACAATGTCAGTGGGGGAGGCTCAGCTGATCGAGCACTTCTTGTCATTGTGAACGCCATAGCTACCCAGAACTACCAGACAAACAAGCAAGCAGCCAGAGTTCGTGAGATCAATGTTGCTACTCAGGGTAACGCCGCAGACATCCGTCGTCTGGAATGACTACATGAGAGTACCCAAATCTACATAGGGACGCTTCAGAATCAAATGATAATGGCACTAGCAGAAATAATAGAGATGAAGGAACAACAAGCAGATCTCGAGAGGCGCTTAATGGGGGTCAAGCAGTCGGATGCCGAATCTAGCTCCAAACGTGCAACACGCCGCAAGTAGAGCTTGTTCAAACCCCAACAATTTTGTTATAAAATAGGATTTCGGATAAAAGTTTCTTCCCTTATTTCCTTTTGTATCTGTAATCGGAGACCTCTAGGTAGGTCAAATTTTCCAAACAAGAAGCGTAATGTAACACACCTCAGGTGTGACCTATATATATGAATATGAAGTACTTCTTTGTCTACCTCTCGGAATTTATGGGTTTTAACTAAAATTATTATGCCTACCTTGAAACCATAAACTAAAGTCAAAACAAACTACAAGATACAACTAACACACGATTATCAAAACATTAGAACCTTATAGTATTCATTCTTAATTTTTCTCTACCAGAACAAGCCTCCTCGTAGATCAACACGCAGAATCTCAACTTCAACACCACCTCCACCACCTCCTCCAATTATGGATGTCGTTATGTTCTAGACTGCTGTAACCGCAGCAATGGCTCAAATGAGCAACAACGGATCGGGGGGAGGAACAAACAGCTTTACAAATTGCCAAGGTCAAGGCCGTTCAGGGGTATGCACTTACAAAAACTTCACCAACGGAAAACCTATTCCCTTTTATGGGACTGGGGGAGTATTGGCTTTATCTCAATGGATAGAAAAAACGGAAGCTGTATTCGAAATCTGCGCATGCCCTGAAGAAAGCAAAGTAAAGTTTGCTGCTTTTACTTTTTCTGAACGCGCCCTGACATGGTGGAACGGCCACGTCAAGACACTAACCCTAGTGGTGGCGAACTCCATGGGTTGGGAAAACTTGAAACGAATGCTCCTTCGAGAATACTGCCCAAGAGGCGAGATTCAGAAGCTTGAATAGGAACTGTGGAGCCTTTTGATGGTGGGCTGGGACATAGCAGGTTACACCAACAGGTTCAGTAACTTAATAACACTTTGCCCAGGAATGTTAATCCTGGAATGCCAAAAGGTCGAGAGATACATTTGGGGACGATCACCCCAACTTCGAGGAAGTGTGTTAGCTTCCAAACCCATGACCTTCGACAGCGCTAAGGAACTAGCGCAATCTCTCGTTGATCATGGTGTCTGTCAAGGAGTCACGGCTATCATGGCTGAACATACCAAAGGGAACAGCAACAACGAGAACAATTCCAACAACAACAACAAGAAGAAATTCTGGAACAAGAGAAAGGGGCAAACTTCGCAAGAACCTTCAAAGAAACAAATGGTTGCAGTTCATGCTGCTACTACTCCCACCACAACTCCTGCTACCCCTGCGCCAACAAAACCATATGCGGGGAATTTGCCCAAGTGCAGCAGGTGCAACTACCATCACCACAGTATTTTCCGTGAGATGCACTGTAAGAACTGCGACAAGAAAGGGCACACAGCCCGTTTCTGTAAGGCACTAGCACGACCAGTCACTCAAGTTCCTGGTATTGGGATAAGCCAGGCATGTTATGGGTGTGGAGAAACTGGGCACTTCAAAAGGGACTTCCCCAAGACAAGGAACGTGGGCGGTGTTGGGAGAGTGCTGGCAATAGGCCAAAATGAAGCAATAGCCGACCCAACGGTGGTTACGGGTACGTTTCTCCTCAACAACATTTATGCATGCATACTCTTTGACTGCGGGGCGGAGAGAAGTTTTGTGAGTCATAAATTCAAACACTTACTTAATCAAAGACCCCAACCACTCAATAAAATATTCACTGTAGAAATGGCTAACGGTAAAACGGAAAGCACAAGCGATATGTACGTAGGGTGCACATTAAATTTAAACGAACACCTATTTCAAATCGACCTAATGCCCATTTCGATAAGAAGTTTCGATGTCATCATCGGTATGGACTGGTTGAGCCTTCACCATGCTGATATACTTTGTCACGAAACGGCCGCTCGCCTCAATCTGCCAAACGGCGAAACCCTTGTCATTTATGGTGACAAACCTAGTTCAAATTTACAAATCATCTCCTGTGTTAAGGCTCAAAAATATCTTCGTAAGGAATAACATGCCTTTCTAGCCCACGTAGTGGACCAGAAACAAGAACCAAAGAACATTAAAGACATTCCGGAAGTCTGCAACTTCCCAGATATTTTCCCAGAAGATCTTCCAGGAATTCCACCAGAGCGCCAAGTTGAGTTCAGAATCGACTTGATCCCCGGAGCTACCCCAGTAGCAAAATCGCCTTACCGTTTAGCCCCAGCTGAGATGCAGGAACTGTCCAGTCAATTAAACGAGCTGCTGAGCAAGGGATTCATCAGACCGAGCTTCTCGCCATGGGGAGCACCAGTCCTATTCGTGAAAAAGAAGGACGGATCCTTTCGCATGTGCATCGATTATCGGGAGCTGAACAAACTCATGATCAAGAACCGATATCCCCTACCGCGCATAGACGATCTGTTCGACCAAATACAGGGAGCAAGCTTCTTCTCAAAGATTGATCTAAGATCTGGTTATCACCAACTGCGAGTGCTGGAAGGAGACATCCCCAAAACAGCTTTTCAAACACGTTATGGTCACTACGAGTTTGTAGTAATGCCCTTCGGATTGACAAATGCTCCAGCGGTGTTCATGGACTTGATGAACCGAGTATGTCGTCCCTTCCTGGATAAATTCGTGATCGTGTTCATAGATGATATACTCATCTATTCTAGGAGCCAAGAAGAACACTGCCAACACCTCCGCCAAGTTTTGGAAACGTTGAGGGCAGAGAAGCTTTACGCAAAATTTTCCAATTGTGAATTTTGGATTCGGAAAGTGGATTTCTTAAGACATGTAGTAAGCAAGGAGGGGATACACGTGGATCCTTCTAAGATCAAGGCAATAGAAAGTTGGACGACACCAAGGACCCCTACAGAAATCCGGCAATTTTTGGGACTTGCCGGGTATTACCGAAGGTTCATACAGAACTTTTCGAAGATTGCCAAACCACTTACCACCCTAACTCAGAAGAGTGTGACCTTCGACTGGGGAGAAAAACAAGACGCCTCGTTTCAAACGCTAAAGCGAGCCTTATTTAGTGCGCCCATCCTAACCTTGCCCGAAGGGACGGAGGACTTCGTGGTCTATTGCGATGCATCAAACCAAGGACTTGGGTGTGTCCTGATGCAACGAGGGAAGGTCATCGCCTACGCCTTAAGGCAACTAAAGACGCACGAAGTAAACTACACAACGCACGATCTTGAGCTAGGAGCAGTCATCTTCACTCTGAAGATATGGAGACACTATCTCTACGGCACGAAATGTACGATCTTCACCGACCATAAAAGCCTCCAACATATCCTCAACCAGAAAGAACTCAACATGAGACAAAGACGGTGGGTAGAACTACTAAATGATTATGAATGCGAGATTCGATATCATCCCGGAAAGGCTAACATGGTGGCCGATGCACTCATCCGGAAGGAATACTCGGGCCGCAGAGTGAATTCTTTAACCATGACAATCCATTCGCACCTGTCCACACAAATCAAGGAAGCCCAGATAGAAGCCTTAACATCGGTAAATGTGGCAGGGGAAGCCTTAAGGGGAATGGATAAGAAGTTTGAGGTCAAGAATGATGGAGTTCATTACTTCATGGATCGGATCTGGACGCCGAAGTTTGGCGGATTTAGAGAAGTCGTCATGAACGAAGCCCATAAAACACGATACTCCATACACCCCGGCACCGATAAGATGTATCTCGACCTCAAGAAGTTGTATTGGTGGCCGAACATGAAGGCTGAAATTGCTACCTACCTGAGTAAATGTCTGACGTGCGCCAAGGTCAAGATAGAATACCAAAAGCCCTCAGGATTGTTGCAACACCCAGAAATACCAGAATGGAAGTGGGAACGTATAACCATGGATTTCATAACCAAACTACCCAGAACGGCAAACGGACTCGACACTATCTGGGTGATTGTCGACAGGTTACCTAAATCAGCACACTTCCTACCGATCAAAGAGACGGATAAATTAGAGAAGCTAACTAGGACATACCTCAGAGAAATTGTACGACTACATGGTGTGCCCATATCCATTATCTCGGACCGAGATAGTAGGTTCACCTCAAGGTTCTGGCAGTCGCTACAAAACGCTTTGGGGACAAGGCTAGACATGAGTACCGCTTATCACCCACAAACCGACGGCCAGAGTGAGAGAACCATACAAACCCTAGAAGATATGTTAAGGTCTTGCGTAATCGATTTTGGTAAGGCATGGGACACGCATCTACCTTTGGTCGAGTTCTCGTACAACAATAGCTACCACACAAGCATCAAGGCTGCCCCGTTCGAAGCCCTCTATGGCCGCAAATCCAGGTCGCCTTTGTGCTGGGCCGAAGTGGGGGACACACAACTAGCAAAAGGACAAGCAACAGACAACACGATCACTGGACCATAAATCATAAGGGAAACTACGGAGAAGATTGTTCAGATTTGGGAACGTCTAAAAGCATCAAGGGACAGACAAAAGAGTTACGCAGATAAAAGACGGAAGCCCTTGGAATTCCAGGTCGGAGATCGAGTCCTACTAAAGGTCTCGCCCTGGAAGGGATTAATACGCTTCGGGAAGCGCGGGAAACTGAACCCAAGATACATCGGACCATTCGAGATCCTTGCCAGGATCGGTCCAGTGGCTTACAAACTTAGATTAGCTCAGGAGCTCCACAACGTACACCCTACCTTTCATGTATCAAACCTAAAGAAGTGCTTGTCCGATGAGACCCTTGTCATCCCTCTAGACGAAATTGAAATAAATGAGAGTCTCCAATTCGTAGAGGAACCAGTAGAGATCATGGATCGGGAAATAAAAAGAACTAAACAAAGCCGCATACCTATTGTAAAGGTCCCCTGGAACGCCAAGCGAGGACCTGAATACACCTGGGAACGCGAGGATCAGATGAAACAAAAGTACCCGCATCTTTTTCCTAACCTGTAAACTCTATCTTAGATTAAATTTCGGGACGAAATTCCCTTAACAGGAGGATGATGTGACAACCCTATATTTTTCCAAAAGCAGTGTAACGCTCAAATGTCAAATACAACGAAAACTATTTGGAATCAACTAAATTAACCTCAAAAATAAAGTGTTCAAATATCTAAGTTGGGATGCATCAAATATTAGATATCATGCCAAGGTTTCCAAAAACATAAAGAACGTTCAAAACCGGGTTATATTGAAGAACTTATAACCACTCGTATATTTACGACACACCGTTAAAACGCTATTTAATGTAAAAAGTGAAATTTCAATAAAATGCATTTTAGCCTTAAGTATCTAAACAAAAGATGTAGAGTTCGTTAAACTGTAAACATACATCAAAAGATCGCCCAATTTGGACCTCGTATGAAGAAGTTACGGATTTTCAAAGTTTCGTAACAGTAGTAGAGGGCTAAAAACTCGAATTGAAGATCGAGTGTTATTTAGCTAACACAACCTAAATGAGAGTTGAAGATCTCCACAATAGAAGTAAAATGATAAAAAGACAAACGAAAACCGACGTCGAATAAAGAAACTATGAATTTTTAATGGACTTTAGGAGTCCCGGCCTATTAAAAATATATCATTAAAAATAAATTCAAAACTAGCCGACGGAGTCTAAATGAAAGTTGTAGAGCATAATCTCCCCTACGCGTGGATATAAAGAACGCGAAAAACGGAGCTCGTACGCGAAAGTTACGGAATTTAGAAGATGACAGACTGGATTACGCCCCACGTAATCCAATAGTGCGCCCCTCGTAATAGGCACTAAGTATATCGAACCACATAAGATATACGAACTATCAATGCAAAGGGGACCAAAAACCCTCTGACAAAACACTTTCATGAACAATATATTTTCCTTTCAAAGATATACATTTTTACTCGCATGCATTAATCTCGAATCATGACAAGTTTTTCTAAAAAGTATTAAGGCAAGTTGCGACACTACGATTGGGCCTCAGGGTATGTAATCAGGTCGAGAATAAATATAGCCTGATCAACTATATTTATCCTAGATTTGACCAACGTACGTCAAGGAATGGTCATAGTGGACAACAAGCCGAAAACTTACCAAACACAAATTATTTTAGATTCGCCAAATACTATAGGAGTATTGTTAAAAATAATCGTACAATAAAATATTTTGCGCTCCGTAAGGATATAGTTAAACGTAGGGAGTCGTTAAATAGAAATTTCTTTTCTTATAAAATTCTCATACCTCTATCCTAGTACAGACAAATGGCCGGATTCCATTTACCAGGAGATCCCTACTACCCAAACCAAGGCAACGGCGGCTGGATAGAAGAAGACCCGGAAGAAGACCCAGAGGAAATCAAAGAGGAGGTCGAGGAAGAACCCGAAGGGCAAATCGAAGAAGAATTCGAAGTCGAAGTCAAAGAGGAATTCGAAGTCGACGAAGAGGTCGAGGAAATTTCTAGTGGAACGGACTCCGAGCCAGAAGTAATTGACCCTCCCTTCCCTCATCCTCCCGAAATCAGACCGTATCAACCGGGACCCATTCCCATGTGGGGAAGCCACCTCTACTACTGGAGCCGCCAGCAAGGTGTGCGCCCTCCCTTCGGTATGTGCCGAGATTTTTACAATGTCAGTGGGGGAGGCTCAGCTGATCGAGCACTTCCTGTCATTGTGAACGCCATAGCTACCCAGAACTACCAGACGGACAAGCAAGCAGCCAGAGTTCACGAGATCAATGTTGCTACTCAGGGTAACGCCGCAGACATCCATCATCTGGAAGGACTACATGAGAATACCCAAATCTACACAGGGACGCTTCAGAATCAAATGATAATGGCACTAACAGAAATAAGAGAGAGATGAAGGAACAACAAGCAGATCTCGAGAGGCGCTTAATGGGGGTGAAGCAGTCGGATGCCGAATCTAGCTCTAAACGTGAAACACGCCGCAAGTAGAGCTTGTTCAAACCCCAACAATTTTGTTATAAAATAGGATTTCGGATAAAAGTTTCTTCCCTTATTTCCTTTTGTATCTGTAATCAGAGACCTCTAGGTAGGTCAAATTTTCCAAACAAGAAGTGTAATGTAACACACCTCAGGTGTGACCTACATATATGAATATGAAGTACTTCTTTGTATACCTCTCGGAATTTATGAGTTTTAACTAAAATTATTATGCCTACCTTGAAACCATAAACTAAAGTCAAAACAATTTACATGATACAACTAACACACGATTATCAAAACATTAGAAACTTATAGTATTCGTTCTTAATTTTTCTCTACCAGAACATGCCTCCTCGTAGATCAACACGCAGAAACTCAACTTCAACACCACCTCGACCACCTCCTCCAATTATAGATCCCTTATGTTCCAGACTGTTGTAACCGCAGCAATGGCTCAAATGAGCAACAACGGATCGGGGGGAGGAACAAACAGCTTTACAAATGGCCAAGGTCAAGGCCGTTCAGGGGTATGCACTTACAAAGACTTCACCAACGGAAAACCTATTCCCTTTTATGGGACTGGGGGAGTATTGGCTCTATCTCAATGGATAGAGAAAACGGAAGTTGTATTCGAAATCTGCGCATGCCCTGAAGAAAGCAAAGTAAAGTTTGCTGCTTTTACTTTTTCTGAACGCGCCCTGACATGGTGGAACGGCCACGTCAAGACACTAACCCTAGTGGTGGCGCAGCATTGACGTGCTTGTCCGATGAGACCCTTGTCATCCCTCTAGACGAAATTGCAATAAATGAGAGTCTCCAATTCGTAGAGGAACTAGTAGAGATCATGGATCGGGAAATAAAAAGAACTAAACAAAGCCGCATACCTATTGTAAAGGTCCGCTGGAACGCCAAGAGAGGACCTGAATACACCTGGGAACGCGAGGATCATATGAAACAAAAGTACCCGCATCTTTTTCCTAACCTGTAAACTCTATCTTAGATTAAATTTCGGGACGAAATTCCCTTAACAGGAGGATGATGTGACAACCCTATATTTTTCCAAAAGCAGTGTAACGCTCAAATGTCAAATACAACGAAAACTATTTGGAATCAACTAAATTAACCTCAAAAATAAAGTGTTCAAATATCTAAGTTGGGATGCATCAAATATTAGATATCATGCCAAGGTTTCCAAAAACATAAAGAACGTTCAAAACCGGGTTATATTGAAGAACTTATAACCACTCGTATATTTACGACACACCGTTAAAACGCTATTTAACGTAAAAAGTGAAATTTCAATAAAATGCATTTTAGCCTTAAGTATCTAAACAAAAGATGTAGAGTTCGTTAAACTATAAACATACATCAAAAGATCGCCCAATTTGGACCTCGTATGAAGAAGTTACGGATTTTCAAAGTTTCGTAACAGTAGTAGAGGGCTAAAAACTCGAATTGAAGATCGAGTGTTATTTAGCTAACACAACCTAAATGAGAGTTGAAGATCTCCACAATAGAAGTAAAATGATAAAAAGACAAACGAAAACCGACGTCGAATAAAGAAACTATGAATTTTTAACGGACTTTAGGAGTCCCGGCCTATTAAAAATATATCATTAAACATAAAGTCAAAACTAGCCGACGGAGTCTAAATGAAAGTTGTAGAGCATAATCTCCCCTACGCGTGGATATAAAGAACACGAAAAACGGAGCTCGTACGCGAAAGTTACGGAATTTAGAAGATGACAAATTGGATTACGCCCTGCGTAATCCAATAGTACGCCCCGCGTAATAGGCCCAGTGTCGAGTCCCATCGGCTCGAGTGCTCTACACTAGCTAGGCTGGAGTCATAAGCCATGACGCATTCTTACGCCCGGCGTAACGAGGTACGCGCAGCGTACACGAGTACGCCCCGCGTACTCACCTCTCCAGCACTATAAATAGATGGCATAAGCTACGAGTTTTAGGCACACCTTCTCAAACTTCCATTTACTCCCACACACTTCCAAGCACCAGAAGCTGTCCCGACGACCTCGATTTCCGCACCCGAACCTCCAACGAAGTTGCTACGTTGCCGAGAGTCACGAGGAGCATGAAAACGCAACTTTATGCGGTCGAAGTTCTGCTCAACTCTAGCCTCTCTCTCTTCAAACCAAACGAGTGAGTTCATACCCCTACTTTTCAATTCTTTTCATGTTTTAGGGGGGAAATACAAGTACATTACAAGTCAAAGTATCGTTTTATAAGCATAAGTATAATATCTATCTTATAGAGTATTGATACAAACGTCTTTATGTTTAAAGGGCTATTATATTACCAAGTTATTCTTACTAAATGGAAACATACTTTTTGAGAAATTATAATGAGTATAGTTAACAAGTTATGCATACATTTTACACATACATCTTGACAAATGAAATACTTTCAAATGAAGTAAAGTCTTTCTTATCGTAAATCTGTTTATACCAAGTAATGTGAGATATTCAAACTTCAATGTACTCGTATGTATGCATTTCAAGTCCTATATTATATACCATAATCTCTTGGAGGGAGAGCGTGATACTTGTGTATAGATCTATACGGGATTGACAACCCCGCACCTAAACTATTAGCTATAGTTAGACCGGTAGGTCTGGGGTGACAAATGTCATAACACTACAACACCTGAAGAATGTTGTTACAGGCCGTCAGTGTCAATAGTATGGTTATAAAACTCACATAAAAGTATAAAAACAAGTTTGATTTACGAGATTCATATATGCATTCAGTTTTTCCACATCATTTTTAGCTCAAAGCTTATCATTATTATTCAAGCATGGAATATACTAGCGCACACCAACTCTGGAAACCTTTCAAACCATTTATAGAAAATATTGGATTTTCTGAAAACCTCGTTCATCAATTTACTACTAAAAGGACATACTTTTCAATACGAAACACTTATGAACTCACCAACTTAATTGTTGACACTTTTTCGAAACCACTTGTATTTCTCAGGGAATCAGTAATACAAGTAACCACCAGCTTTTGAAGAAGGAACGCTAAGGACGTTTATCATTAAAATATTTATATCATCATATTGTAATATTCTTTTGCAAATATGTATAACGCAACAATATACGTTTTTATTATATATATGATGGTTGTGTTACTTTCTTTACAATATTCAATTGTCGTGATACTACATGAAGTCATCCACCCCCAAATGTTTCCGCCATTCTGGTTTGGGGGTGTGACAAAAGGCTCGCGCCTGCCAAGTGACGTTCCTTACTCCAAGACAAAATGTACGGTCAAGAGACAAGTAGTAGGATCAGAGCATTACCGTCGGAGCCAATGAGAGCGCTCTAGCGGTTGAGGGCGCACGACCCTCCAATCAGTGCCTCTGATCCTGTCTCCCCAAAAGCGATCCTGTCTGGTACGGACCAGGCAGGAGCGCTAGGTATAAAAGGATGCATTCTCAGACCAGCGAGGTAAGTTCTCGGGCCCTTCTAGAGAACACATACACAAACCCTAAATCATCCTCTAACTTGACCGTCGGAGCGTTCTTCCGGGAGCCCCTCCCGGAAAGCGGCTGACGACCCTTGTTCTTTGTGATCTTGCAGTGATAACCAGGCAACCAAGAAGAGTTCATCCGTGAAGAAGAAGCAAGGTCTTGTCAGGGACAAGGTTCCATCACATAACAAGCACTCAACCCTCACTCCTAGAGGAATACTGGAAATCTTATATAGAAAGAAACCCTAGGCTTGCAGGCATCATAAATCAGGGAACTCTATCATGAAATTCCTGAAGATCCCTAGCCTAGTACTAGCATGTTGTTCTACCATATCTCAAAAACAATTATCTTGTATGGTATTTTGGGGTTACTTACTGGCTCCGGCTGATCGTACCTCCGCATCCTCTTTTACTCATTTTGAAAACCATTTTAAATTCTCTTTTGAAAAACTCTCCTTGATTTAAGACTGGATTCACACGAATGTTCCTCCAATTCACTCAAACCAAGGCTCTGATACCAACTTGTAGCACTCTAAAAATCCAAGCCAATTTAAACTTTTCAAAAACCACCCAGTTTCATTAACTTATTACAAAAAGGTTTTCACTACAATTATTTATCAGAGTCTTCCTAGAACCATATCATAAAACATAATCATGAGGAGCGGTACGATCATGCCTTTGCCTTGCCACGGTCTCCTGAAGTACCTGAAACATTTAAACCACAACTATAAGCCCGAAAGCTTAGTGAGATAACCCCAAAATACCAACCACATATACCATACACATAACATGCCATATCATAACAGAACACAGAACAGCCATACACTTCGGGCCTACTGTGTGACTGGTCTGCCCTACCGGGCCTTCAGTCCACCTGGTCCACCCTCCGAGTCTAGCCATATACATCGAGTCTATAGTGTGATTGGTCCGCCCGCACCGAGCCTTCAATACACCTGGTCCACTCTCTGAGTCTACAGTATGACTGGTCCGCCCGCACCGGGCCTTCATTCGGCCTGGTCCACTCTCCGAGCCTCGTCACATCTGGTCCGACTTCGTGGGGCCTACAACCTATCCGGACCGCTCGTTGGGCATTCGGGATAACCGGTTCGCCCGAGGTATGTTGGCCTACAGCACAAAGCAGGACCCGCCTCAACCCAACCCCAGTCCAACAACCATGTGCACATAACATTCAATCATATAACAATTCACATCCAATCAAACCAATCTAGCCGATCACATAACATAACATTATCCTAACCAGGATACTGACCTAACCGCTCACTAGCATAGCATCATCCTATATACCAGGATACCGACCTTAACCAGGTCTCTAACATATACCATCCTAACTACCAGGATGCAAACATAGCAAAGCAACAACATAACAACGATACCCGGATTACAATCCGATAAAGAGCCGGCCTTGGTGTCGTAGACCCTGTCGATATAGTGAGGATAACTCACCTCGCAACTGCCGACTGAAGAGACAAGACCGAGCTGCTCCGACCACTGACACGATCTCCACCACCAGCCAACACCAAACCACTGAACTCAAAATAATGCCAACAATTACCAAAATACCCCTGGAAGTCAGCTGGTCAACACTTGGTCAAAGTCAAAGTCCTCAGTTAAAGTCAACCTTCCTGACTGACTCTACTCACCGAGTCAACCTGCTGACTCGTTGAGTCCCTATACTCAGAACTCCAAATCCACGACTCAATTCTCCGAGTCCAACAAACTCTGAGTCCTTTCTCACTCAACTCACCGAGTCGTCCCTCAACTCATTAATTCACAGCTCAACCAGAAAAGATTAGGATTCCACGACCAGACTCGCCGAGTCCAAGAACCGACACGCCGAGTCCAAAGCAACCTTCAACATACTTGCCGAGTTATTCTTCCAACTCGTCGAGTTCCTACCCATCTTCATCCAACTCGCCGAGTTCACCCATGTGACTCGCCGAGTACCTCTAGTTCTTAATCCATACAGTGGTTTTCCAAGCCATGCAGGGGCTCCAGTCCATAGATCTACTCTTCTACAAGCCACCCATCACGTAAAGTGGAAAACTTTACGTGAATTCAAGGAGATCTAAGCATAATACACTCTAGGGCTAGGGTTTGGGACTAAAAGGCTTCATCAACAACTCTTGAACAGGGACTTTATGCTCTTTTGGATCATCATAACACTAGATCTGAGGTAGCAACCTCAGATCCAACCTCCAAACTCAAGATAGCACTAGATATACTCCCAAAAATCCCATAAATGATAGATCTAGATGGATAACAGCTCAAATAACGAATCATTACCTCAAGAGAAGACTCCAACAAAAGAATAAGCTAAAACCTTGCAAAGCCCCTTGCTCCAAGCCTCTTAGTCTTCAAATATCTCTTCAACCCACTCTCCTTCAAGATCCAAATGCTCTCTAATTCTCTCACAAACGAATATTAGGGTTTATGTACTTCAAGGGAGAGTAAAGAGGCTGGGGAGAGGGTATTATGTTCTTTATATAGGGCTTAACCCCCGGAATTAGAGTTTTCTGCATACAGCACCAACTCGCCGAGTTGACCATCCACATTTTCACTTTGAACCCTGAACTTGCACTCCTGAACTCGGGATGTTACAATTAATTTCATCGAAAGAATCAGATGAACTAAAGTCCAACAAACTTGAAATTCCTTTGAAGATCTCTCCTTTTTGAAGGTTTTCCATGTATTAGGGTCTAGATATGGGTAGATTGGAATTGGATCGCTTCCATTGGCCATGAAATCACGTATGAGCCTCTTTTTGTAGGATTTCCATGTAGTGTTGCAAATTTTAAGCACATCACCTCTGCGTTTATTATTTTGAATATTCCAGCGTGTTTGTTTATGTCAAAGTAAAGATTTTAACCGTTAATAACATATTCTAACTAAATGAAACACATATAATAGGTCTTAGATATCATACTTTAATAGTTAACCACAACATTCAAGTTCACCCTGCGGCACTTTCTTCCAAGTTCGATAATTGATAGAAATCATCGAACGCGTGAGGACTCCACACTCATTGGCGAACATAATTTGTTTATCCCCATAATGCAGACCAAAATGATTGAAATCAACTTCTTGTGGCTCTTGACTGTCAATTACTTGTGTGGCTATTCTCTTTTTTCTCTCTTGTGGTTGCAGTGGCTGTTGTGGTTGATCATCCATTGTATATCTCAATAGTTTATTGGCTATGACAGTGATGAAGCTAAGCATTGACGTTATTTATGTGTATTGTTGTATTGGGGACTTAACCTGGTGGTTTCTGAGTTTTAGTAGCACAAAGGAGCTTAAAAAACCGCATAATGGGTCAAATGGCGGGATATCGAACATTAATGGCGGTAATTTTTCCCCATTACACAACGTGGTTGATTGATGGTAGAAAGTAGAAACCGATTTGTTTTATAAGAAGTAGTTATGGTAAGTTTTCATTATGGAAAAAAATTGATTAATTAATAACCTGTCATGGAAAATGGTAACGTATAAGGTCCATTTACCAGGTTGTCATTGTTTATCAAACTTTATCTCACAAACAAAGTTGTTGCTCATTGTACAGTAAAAAAGTATGGTTGTTAGCTGGGGTCTATGAATTCATGAAAAGGGTCATCCAAAGAGTATAAAACCCGGTTACTTGTTTTAAATCGGGCCATAAATGAAAAGCCCCTATTTCCCTACTAATAAAACCTGTTTTTTTCAAAACCGAATCCTTTCTAGAGGGTCCCATGTACTTTTTTGTAGTAGTGGTAGTGAATTGATCATATATTTTTGGACATGTAAGTATTTTATATTTGTAATGTTAGATTTGCCGTATTTTATATTTATAAGATTGTTGGAATTGTCGTTTTGTAATGTTGGATTTTTAATATTTTAGTTTCTAAAAGATTAGGTTTTAAGCTTTTAAAGTTATTAAAAATAGTTTTTTAAGCCTAAAATAAAGCAGTTTTTTAGCAAAAAAAAATGGAATTTTAAGCCTATAAACCTGGGGAACCGGGGGAACGGGGGCGGGGGCAACAACTGATTTTGGGAGCGGGGGCGAGGGAAGCTATTTTCACTCCCGTTTAGTCCCGTTGACATCCCTACACGCACTTGAAAAGAAGAGCACGACTAAGAGCAAAATACTACTCACATACAAACCTCCATTCTTCTTAGAAGCTAACACCCTAAGCCAATTAATCTAAGTCATGTTTTTCTCTTCCAAATCCGCCCCTATGAAGAAATTGTTGAATGTTGAGTAGAGCTTCAATTTTCTACAAAATATTAAGGGAACCCAAGACTAACATGATTAAAGCCAAATGACCATTGACAAATAAAGTTTGAAATTTCCATTTGGAAACTTTAGCCACCACTTTCAAAACCATCTCTTTCCAAGTAGAGAAAGGATTCATATTTCCGCCAACCACCAAACCAAGATTAAAAAAAAAATAGTCTTCATGATAGCACAACCAATATGATTCTCCAAATGATTAACCTGATTATTAGGAACACAACCTCCAATAAGGGTGGTTATGTTGAAATTAATTCTCAAAAATGCTAAACAGAAACAATATAGGATACGAACAATACTCATAACATTGACTCCTTCCACTCTTCCACAAAAATCGCATGTATTAGCATAAAACATGTGAGAGATATAGAGATCAGAATCTGAATAAAAAGAAATCCCAGAGAAAAGACCCCGATCAACCACTCTCTGAAAAACAACTTGTAGCTTCTCCATAAGTTTTTTTTTTTTTTTTCTATAAAACTGCATTTCTTCGGTAGTCAAGCCGTTAACAAGAATCGAACCCCTCAATGATTGGAAGCAACCTTGAATCCAACCCTCCACTTAGAACCGAACGCCATACAATCTAACACATCATCTAGAAAATCCTATCTCACTCAATCGTAAGATTTTTCAAAATATACTCTAAAAACCATGGTTGTTTTCCACTTCAATTTATACCATGAAATGATCTTATTCATAATAAAATGATCATCTAATATAAGTCTGCCTCTAATAAAAATAGACTCCTCATTACTCACTAACCCATCTACAAACAACGCTAACCGGTTAGCAAAAAATTTACCAACAATCATGGCAACCAATAAGATTGGTCGAAAGATATTGGAAAATTATTTACAAGTATCTAATTTCAGATTCTCGCTTAACCTCCATCAAATCACAACGGTATAAAAAAAATAAAAAAATAAAAAGCTTATTCAACGGTATAAAAAAAACTTATTACGATGTACTACTTCATGTACTATTTATGTGTTAACAAATATGCTATTATGTAACAATATAATTAAAGTAATAAAAAAATAGTGATAGGATGGTAAAAAAGAAAATGTTTATTATCATCATGTACGACTTAATGTATTATTTACGCGTTAACTAAACGTTAGTTCATTAGTAAATAAACTGCTTCTATAATTTTATTACGCGGGGACAAATAAAGTTTAATAATATATAATCTGTAAACAGAGAATGAAGTTTTTAGGAAAAGTTATTGATATTTTATAAAATGTAAAACTGAAGTTGAACGAGTTTAAAAACACACTATCAACGAAAAGAATTATAAAATTTAGCATTATGCAACATTTTCACATGTAAGGCCTCTTTGACATGTAGGAGAAGGTCTGTTTGAACTTAATATCAGCGAGTTACACGTTATCAAGTGCTTTTACGTTTATAAGTTTGATTATTGTATGTAAAATGACTCCTATATTTAACACAAAATTAAATAAATTGTCCATGTGGTTTACTAAACCTCAAAAATTGTCTTTATTAATTTGTTTCGATGAATATGATCCATATGTTTTCAAAACTTGCAAGAATTGTCCTTTTTGTTAACTCGGTTAATTTTCGTCTCTTAGTTTGATGGTAATTTGGTTTTTTCAGTTTGGGTATTTTCTACCCTATTACTTTTTAAATGTCACTTTTGATAAATTTCCGTCTCTTACTAGGAAACATGCATGAAATTAAGCACGAAAACATAAGTAAAGTTACGTCGAAATGTAGATAAACTTAAATTTAAACCAACACCTGCATAAAAAAACAAGTAAGTTTTTTTTTAAATAAAATTAAGGAATAGAAGTTATAAATTCACGTCAACATGTTGACCACCTTAAATTTATAACAAAACATATATAAAAATAAGCAAGTAAAAAATTAATTTTTTTTTTATAACAAACGAAAATTATTAAGGAAAATCAAATTATATATATACTACGAGGGATAAGCACGAACGTTTTACAAATGGAGGTGCGAAATTAACATTTTATAAAGTTCAAAGGGTTAAAGTGACATTTTAAAAAGTAAAAAGATAGAAAAATCATAAACTTATAAACATAAAATATAGACAACAATTATGTTCCTATGGTTTACCCATGGTAAGAAACTCAGTCTCGGTTACGTGAAAAAACCAAATTACTCTCATACTAATAGACGGAAACTAACGGTGTTAACAAAAACGACCATTTATGACCAAGTTTTAAAAACCATTAGGATCATTTTCTTCAAAAAAAAAATTAATAAGGACTGAGTTTGTGAGCATTTAATTACAAAAAATTATCATCATATATACGTTTCATCTATAGACATGCAATCAAAAAGTCAATCAGATTTGCTCAAACAGAGCAGTAGATAATCTACATGTTTAGTTATAGTTTAATCAATCTTAATCATTTCAAATGAGTAGTAAAAGTATATATGGTCCATGATGCTAGAGGACAACTGAGTAACTTCAAAAAAATCTTACATGTTTAGTTATAGTGTAACTTCAAAAAAAGTTATTTGTAACTTCAATATCATATGGTCCATGATGCTAGAGGACAAATGAGTAAGAGTATATAATATCGCAACTCCATGATCATAAATATATATGCATTAACGGATCATCTTTCATTTATATTTTTCAGTGATATTTGTGACCTACGAGTTTTCATAGTTTGGAGCTCGTTTCACAACGTCTGGGAGCTATGGTTGTATACGAGGTCAGTAATTATCATATCTAAATTCTTTGTCGACGATTATGATTATCTTTGAAATTTACAAGTTTAATCTATACTGGATATGGCTTCTATGTTTTCATGATGCAGGAACTACAATACGTAGGATTTGTTCAGTTGATTGAGTTGAAAGCTTTAGCACTCTTGACGAATATATATGATTTTTTCAAAGATAACTCCGGTTTTCTCAAAAGTGCGGTTGTTTCTGTGGAAAGCATAGTCATCTCCCCCTTGCAACTGATTAACGAGAAGCTCATAATATTGTGCGACTATAAGCTTAGTTTTATTGATGACAAGGTACAAAGTATATACACATACTGCCTTTCAATTAATAGATGACTAAAGTAATTACATCATTATATTATTAGATTATATGCGGTGTTTTTTAGCTAATGAAGTTAATTAACCCGACATATATAACTTCATCTGTGAAGCTAGATACGATAATAATTTCTGAGTTATGTACGTTATGCATAAGTAATAACGTAACATATATATATATAAGTCAGGAAATCTTAATAAGCTTTAATGTCATTTGATTTCTTCATGATGTGTCCTGATTATATTTTAAAACAATTTCTTTTTACAGTTCGAGAAATACGCTCCAGATTTTATCAAGAACCTCCTTGGCGGATTAAATTCATATATTAAAGAACACATATCTTCTGTTGAGGAATTCTTTGGAACACTAATCCAAAAAGCAAGAACTATCGTTGAGAATGGTTTAAGCAGCATAGAGTCCCTGATCCAAAAGTGTATCGACGCCAAGAAAGCCATATTCGAAAAGTTGGTTAAAAGAACTGAATCCATCCTTGAGAATGGACTTGACTATGCTAAACAAGCACTAGACAAAATCAAAATTGTTGTGGGAGGTATCCCAATCATTGGTGATGCAACACAATCATTTATCACCAATCAAATAGAAAAGGTTACTCAATGGATCGAGACCACAACATCTTACATCAAGCAATATGGTATATTTGGAACCATAACCACAACAGTTAACCAAGTTGTAAAGGAAACTGAAGAAATAACTGCATCCATCATCGAAAAGGGTACCGAATCAGCCAGCCAAGTTATATACATAACCATATCTGTGGTCGGTGGTATCCCAATCATTGGTGATACAGCACAATCCGTTCTCACCTCACAAACAGACATGGCAACTCAATTGATCAATGCTACAACTTCTTCAATCAAGGAGAACGGCATAGTTGGAACTATCACATCAGCTGTAGAACAAGTTGCAAGTGAGGCACAACAAACAACTGCATCCATCATCCAAAAGGGTACCGAATCAGTCAACCAAGTTTTAGACACAACCATATCTGCTGTCGGTGGTATCCCAATCATTGGTGATGCAGCACAATCCATTCTCACCTCACAAACAGACATGGCAAGTCAATTGATCGATGCCACAACTTCTTCAGTCAAGGAGAATGGTATATATGGAACTATCACGTCAGTAACCACGTCAGTAACCCAAAATGTTATAAACGGGGCACAATCAACAACTGAATCCATCACCGAGTCAGTCAGCCAAGCTTTAGACACAACCGCATCTGCTATCGGCAGTATCCCAATAATTGGTGAGGCAGCACAATCCATTATCACCTCACAAACAGACTCCGTCAAGGAGAATGGTATATTTGGAGCTATCACATCAGCAACCCAAAATGTTATAAGCGGGGCACAATCAACAACTGAATCCATCATCCAAAAGGGTACCGAGTCAGCCAGTCAAGCTTTAGACACAACCAAATCTGTTATCGGCAGTATCCCTATCATTGGTGATGTAGCACAATCCATCATCACCACACCAACAGACATGGCAAGTCAATTGATCGATACTACAACTTCTTCAGTCAAGGAGAATGGTATATTGGGAGCTATCACATCAGCAACCCAAAATGTTATAAGCGGGGCACAATCAACAACTGAATCCATCATCCAAAAGGGTACCGACTCAGCCGGCCAAGCTTTAGGCTCAACCAGATACTTTATCATCGGTTTCCCAATCATTGGTGATGCAGCAGACTCCATCATCACTAAACAAACAGACATGGCAAATCAATTGATTGATAGTACAACTTCTTCGGTCAAGCAGAATGGTATATTTGGAGCTATCACGTCAGCAGCTGGACGGGTTGTAAACGAGGCACAAGCAACAGGTACATCCATCATCCAAAAGGGTACTGAGTCAGCCAGCCAAGCTTTAGACACAACAAAATCTGTTGTTGGTAGTATTCCAATCATTGGTGATACAGCTCAATCCATCATCACCAAACAAACTGACATGGCAAATCAATTGATTGATACCACGACTTCTTCTGTCAAGGAGAATGGTATATTCGGTGCTATCACTTCATTGACTCAGAATGTTGGTGGATCAATCATCCAAATGGGTTCTGATTCAGCTAGCCAAGCATTAGAAACAACCAAGTCGGTTGTCGGAGGTATCCCAATTGTTGGGAATGCAGCAGAATCTATTATTACAACACAAACAGACATGGCTAGTGATGCGGTTGAAAGCTCAACTTCGTCGGTCAAGAAGCATGGTTTATTAGGAGCTATTTTATCAGCGGCAGGACAGGTTGTAGAAGATGTTGGAAACACAGCAAACAAAATCATTGAAAAAGGTTCTGATTCTGTCGAAAAAACCCTAGAGAAAACCACATCCAGCATTGGAGATATCCCAATTCTAGGATCTATATTTGGGAAAAAAAAGTAATTGTTTGGTTTCTAATTATATTGTGAGTAATTATGAATTACATCATGGTATGTGAAAAAATATACTCAATGATGCTAGAGAAAAGCGATTATATGTACGTTGATATGTGTTCAAAAATCAATAGTAAACTGAAATAAATAAATGATCGAAATAAGCATGATACTTGCATGTGTAAGTTAATATAGATTATATAGAATAATAATATAACTATGTCTGATTGTCATTGGTTATCATATACTTGGCAAAAACCGAAGATTTTGTGTTATAAAAAAATAATATAGGTATAAATTTAGGCCATAAAATTAAAGAAATTGTTAGAGATGTTTTTTTTACTTATTATTAAAATAAATGTGAGACCCGTATATTACACGAGTTTAATAAAAATAATTATATTAACTTATGAACATTAAGTAATTTTTAAAATAATATTTATACATATACACAAAGCCTTTGAATAATAAGTATATAGAATTTTCTAATATGTGCCCAAAATGCACATATAAGAAGTATTAATTATAAATATATTACCATAATTAAATTTAAAATACATTTATTATGAAGATTATTAATGTATTTCACATTTAATTATAATATTATTCATTATAATTAATGTATTTTATATTTAACTATGATAATATTTATCATTAATTAATGTTTTATGTTTCTTATATGTGTCTTTAGACACATGCTAGAAAATCCACAAATATATAATCGACTAACAAAAGAGTAATAAAATTTATTAAGGACATACGGCCTATGGAAATTTTTTTTTTAAATATAAGAAGAATCTTTTTATCTGAAAATGTCAATAACATTCTTGGAAAAAATACATATTTTCCTATTAAATGATGAACATCCAATTAACAAACTTAATATCTACCATGTAGATTGCATATAATGAACAAATGATTCATGTTTAGAATAAATTCGAATATGGTTTTGGTTAAAAAATTTAATATGAAACTTTTCTTGAAGTATAATGTTCACTACTACAAAATCAAAAATAAAATACGGTTGAAAAAGCAATTATAATACGGACATTGAAGCGTATTCTAATAGAACGCGTTTTATTTGAAGAAGCAATAAAATACGGTTATAGAACCGTATTCTATTTAGAAGATATAATACGGTAAACTATGCATGGAATACAGTTGTAGAACTGTAATCTATAAGAATATAGAGTACGGTAATCTAAGTAATAGAATACGATTATGGAACCGTAATATATGAGAAGATTTAGTACACTAATCTAGAAAATAGAATACGGTTGTAGAACCGTAATTTATATGTCTATTAATAAAAAAAATCAAATATTAAATAGTTTCGAAACCAATTATACCGGTCTTCCGTTTGATACATGGATATGCGTGTTTATAAAGTTAAGAAATGTTTATAAAGTTAAGAAATTTAGTCATGAGAAATTATAAAATTGACAATTACAATAAAAAAAATAAACATAAATACATTAGCTTTTACGAACAATAATAATTGGTCATTCCAAATAATAAAAAGTAACTATAACAAAATAGTAATTAAAAATAAAGTACTAAGACACAATCATGCTAGAATCAAACGACAAAGAAGAAGGACAATTGTTTTCATTACAAACCTATAAGACCTAAAAAAGGTAAAAAAAAAAAAAAAAAAAAAAAAACAAAGAAACTCCTTCTGTCTTTTTGCACCTTTCCGATTACCGTGGCTCCATTATTCAAAGTGGACTCGAACCAACCATCTGCAATGAAAAGCTAATCAAGAACCAAAAGTAAAGATGAGTCAAGATTTTATATTTTTATGTGTAAAAACAAAGCATATGATACATGACTTTGTTTAAACCATAGAAGGTTAATCAAAATAAATCCAATAATAACAAGTGTAGAAAATAGAACTAACCATTAAACACAGGCTTCATTTCATATATTTACTTTGAAAAGTAGTCATCCACGCATTGACCACATCGTCCAACAACTTTTCAGGAATGGGGTTTATATCATTCCAAAGGTTCTATATGTAGAATAAAACAAAAACTCTTATTGAACAAAAGAGACGGTTTGGTGCAATAGACAAAAAATGAAAAAACAATATTACAAAAGTTACTTACATTCGGGAATGCATATTGTCGATACATGACAAATTCACGCATCCATTTCAACACATAATAGCCACATTCCCAATTAGACGATTGTTGATTGCACTGAAAAAATAAACATCAAAAGTTTTCTTATATATATATATATATATATATATATATATATATATATATTGAGAGAGAGAGAGAGAGGTCAATTACATCAGCAATCGTCCATGTCATTGGATGTGATGTTTCAAAATCTTCACTAAACATTTCAACAGCCCTAAACAAAAACAAGTAATATTGTTACAATTTATAGAAAGAAATGTCATCCAAAAATATATAAAAAAATATCTTACTTTTCAACATGCTTTATGACTTTGTAGGAATCAGTCCGATTTCCTGACTTCTTGATGGAATCCAAAATGTAACCAGTGCGTTGATAAGGGCAAATCACAAGCAGCAACCAATGACGACTAGAATGTTTAAAGTGATTAGGATAAAAATCAATGAACAAAAAAACATACAACAATTATTATAGTAGACTATAGTACCTTTGCCAATATGGGGCAAGAAAAAAGTCTTTTTCTTGATGGAAATTCATTGTTTCAGCGATCTCAGTTGCAACACGATTGTTATGTTGGTTAGTCTTGTCCTGCTCATCATGGACACATACTGTTTCGGTGATCGACTGTGGGTTTATAAATGCACATCTGTTAACCCCATTTGTTGCAAGAATGGAATGTAGCACCCTGAAACAAAATAATATATATTATAAAAATAAAATATTTTAAAAGTTTAATATAATGAAAATTAATACACTTACATTTGATACCAAAGTATACAACTAATGTCAAGCTCTTCACTATTCAACATCTCTAAAATCACATCATGCCTAATGTATGTTTCAACCCTCCCCGGCCCAAACATACCAGGTTCTGACTCAACATGAAATTCTTCAATAAATTTGTTGCTTGTAAAACTATTATACCATGATTGAATGACAGGTCTGCCTTGTAGTTTCTTTGGTGTCACAAATTTTTGTGTTGCCCTCTTTGCAGTTGTTGGCAACCGCTTGGCTGCTTGCTTTTTTTGGTATTGTTGGACCTGCATTAACAGACCATTTGAATGTTACATAGGGTTCAAGAATTTCAAGGGACTATTACTAGTTTTAAGCAATTGCCTGGTTATCCATAACAGGGGCAACTTTTTTAGTGGGAGGACTTGCATCTTTTTCCACGGATGGAGGCGAGTGGGAGGTCTAGTAGATAGTCAAAGTAAGTGATTAATATAATTATGGTACTACTACAATATTAGAAGAAAAATAAAGGATATGCATGTATACCCTAGTAAGAAGAATCGCATGTCTTGGCCACTGAATAAAACTATAAAGTGCTTCCCCTAGGTTATCAGCATCACTGGTTGGCATAGGAATATGGAGAGAATGATAGTCACCATAGATTATATCTACTGATACCTTCACATGATCTTTTTGTAAAGGTGTCGAGTGTACTATCCCATTTCCAAATGGGTGGACGCGTCCCTTGGCACATCTTCTTTGCACCATGCCGTAAGGTAGCAACAACTCATACTCTGTAGGAACCTGAAACACACATCATGTAGTATATATGTAGCTAGTGCCTTTATATAAGTAATTATTTATGTTATACAGATACACAATACACACTGATATTTTATCTAATGCATCCACCACTGGTGTCGATTCAAGATTAGTTTTGTTCACCACCGGGCTTGGGCTTGTAACAGTGTCATCATTATTCTTAGCAATCTCACGTCGTAATGAGGCAATCTTATCTTCCATGTCAACAATCGATTTGGCATGTTCCTCTTGCTTAGCCTTCATCTCTTTCAAATCTAGTATCTCATGTTTTTTCCTATTTTTCTCTTTAATCCCTAGTATAGATTGCTTCAATCCAACATTGTACCCGATTGCCCTCATACGACCAGGATGCTCTGGTCCTAAAACCTCAACCAATAGATCGGATCCTGGTCTAATCTCCAAGTCTCCTTGAGATACTTGCTTTTCTTCTCTACATGTACATGTAAACAACATGATCTTGAGAACAAATACCCCATAAGAAACATTCTTTCAGGGAAATCATAGCAAAATTAAAATAAATGGATTATTATTGTACAATATTATCCACTAAGGGCTCCATATCTGGTGTTACAATCAATGCCCCTGAGGAATCGCGTTTTAACCGAGCAAATATATAATCCCTTGCTTGTTCGCTTGATATTTGGTGGGCTTTTGTCAATACACCAGACTCCATCTCTTGCTCCCATCAAGGTCGCATGCCACGATACCCTTGTGGGCCTAAACGGGGCGGGTTCTTGTTCATCATCACACTTGCTGTTGCTTTCACTCTTATTTCCTTCATATATGAGGAGCAAAATTACAAACATTACAACATAAATAACCTCACCAGTAAGAAAGTAAACGTGTCACTTCTTATGAGCTAATGGAGAAAATGTAGTAAATAATTACCAAGAGTTTCATACCTTAAATTCGGGCTTGGACTTTTGCTTTACAAAATCATTCCACATGTCTTTGTCTAGGTAGGGGTATTTTTCTAACGGATCAATGCGTCTGTCCATGAACTTGACAAGCTTGGACTTGTAGCTCCTCCATTGTTGATTGCAAACTTTAAGTACCTGAGCTTTGTAATCATCATTTGGTATGTTCCAGTGAGTTTGTAGTAAAAAGTGTATAGTAACTATTATTAACATGTTTAATTATATTTAAAATAAACACACATAACAAGTTTTAGTTATTATACCTTAATATTTAACCACAACTCATCAATCTCAGGTTGAGGCACTTCATTCCACTGTTTTAGGATAGAAATCCTAGTTCTCACAGTGACTCCACAATAGGTGGTGAATTCAAATCTGTTATTTCCGATAGTTTGACCTAACTCATCAAACTCAATTTGTAAATGTACTAATTTGTGTTTTGGCTTATCCTTTATAAGAGAGACACTCCTCCCTTTCCTTTATGGGCAACTCATTGTATTCCTACAGGAACAAATAAGATATCAAGACTAAATAAACTCTGAAGAGTTGTCAGAAAAATTACATCTTATCAAGTCATAAAAACACAATACATATCAACAACAAAAAAACAGATCAAATATTAGTAATAAGATAATCATAGTACATATCAACAATAAAAAATAGCATTTTTTTCACTTGTTTGTCGTCTTACAGACTCCTAAATTACACAAAAACCAAAACTTTGATAATTTTATCACAATACCTTGTAAATAGATGACAATTTTTTAAATATTCATCTGGACATTATCGTGCAAAATAGAAATTACTGGAAAAGACATTTTTTTTTCTCTATACTCGAACCTGAGAACAATTAAAAGTAAGAAACATTCTTTCTCTTACCTCGAATCTTAGGAAATACCTGCGCACAGTGGTGAAAAAACTCAGATTTGACTGCAAACGGTTGTGATGCTGCAACAATAGATATCGATTTTGAGAGGGAAAGCTCAAAATTGACTGCTGTGAAATTCACTTCTGTAAAATTAGGGCTTAATTATGCCTATAAACTTAATATCGATTTTAAGAGGGAAAGCTCAAAATTTTGGCGGGCGAGATTAAAGGATCGTGCAGTTGATGCTACATGGCGGTTATCAATTGAAACCGTATTTCTTGTAAAAAAAGAAAGAATCACAGACCCTAATTAATCTATGATGATTTTATAGTTAAAGATGGTAAAAAAAAGTGTGCTTGGTGAAACCTGATATGTGCCAAAAAGGGGTTTTGAACAAAGCTAGTAATTAAATCTTTATGATCTACGGCTCATAAATATTTTGGGTAAAAAATGTTTCCATAAATTTCCCAAATGCATAATATATTAATTAAATATTGGTTGATGGTTAATCCTTTTATGGCTATTTTTTCTTAACTTTAATAAATAATTCATGTAGTAAATATAATTATGAAATTGATATTTAAGATGATGATCTAATAAAATAATGTATAAGGCAGTAATCAAAGATAGTATATGACATGAAGCATGACACGACATGAAAGTCAAGTTTTGAAATGTATAGTTGAATATTAAAATTATTTTGGATAATTTAAGTAAATCGTATTCAAAACACTTTCTAAGTTTGTAATTTCGATCCCATTGATATCACAAAATCAAAATTGAGATAATCCAATAAAAATACAATAAAAAAGGAATAAATGTGAACAAAAAAACTCAACCCCCCCCCCCCCCACCCACACACCCACCTCCAACAACCCCATCCATCACCACACCTGCCCTCCACCATTACTACCACCACCACCTCTACCTCTGCCACCACCGCTTCCGCCACTACTACCACCGCCACCACCACCACCACCACCTCTACCACCGCCATGGAAACCGCCTACAACAACCACCACCACCACCTTTACCATCAGTGCCACCACCTTTACTACCACTACAACCTTTTCCACTGCCACCACAACCACCCACCTCTTCCACATCCATCACAACACTACCATCACCGCCTCCAATATAACCACTAGCTCTGGTGGAGGTAGCTGTTGCGGTGATGGTGGTGGTGGCGAAGGTGTAACACCCAAAACCTGGTATGTCTGGAAACCCTTAAGAATTTACGTTTTAGCATAATTGGTCCCATGAGTATGATGGGCGTAACTATGAGTACGCGTAGCGTACTCTGCATAAATGATCGCGGAGGAGCCTCACGTACGCAGGGCGTACGTGAGGGTACATCGGGCGTACGCGTCGGAGGGTCAAAACCCTAAATCCCAAACTTGCCCCCTATTTAATCATCCTTAGCCTCTTAGATCAAACCCTATCAGCTTCTTGAGCCTCTTTTCGTCTACTTTCATATGTGGTATTGTGTGTGAGAGTTTTGAGCTTAAGGAGAGGGTTTTGGTAGGCATTTTAGAGTTCTTTCAAGAAGGAGAAGTAGTTGTACAAGCTTGGAACGAATTGGTGCTTCAAGATCATGCCTAATCGCCACCATCACCACCACCTCTACCACCGCCACGGAAACCGCCTACAACAACTACCACCACCACCTCTACCATCAGTGCCACCACCTTTACTACCACTACAACCTTTTCCACCGCCACTACTACCACCACCTCTTCCACCTCCATCACTACCACATCCGCCATAACCACCACCGTCACCGCCTCCAACACAACCACCAGCTCCGGTAGATATGGTGGTGGTGGTTGTTGTTGCGGTGATGGTGGTGGTTAAAGGTGATGGTGGTGGTGGTGGCGAAGGTAGAGGTGGTGGTAGAGGTTGGAGGCAGCGGTGGTGGAGGTAGTGACGGTGGATGAGGTTTTGGTGGTAGATTAGTTCGTTGGAGGTCGTGGGGGGAGGTTCTTTTTTTGTTCACATTTGGTCATTTTTTTGTACACTATATACCATTCAACTTGTTGAACTGTTCACATATTACCCTTTTACCTACGCTAGCAGGTTACAAGGATAAAATGTGAATAGGTTCGACAAGTTGGATAGTATATGGCGTACCAAAAAAAAATGAAAGTGACTGAATATAAACAAAATCAATAATCTGTTACCCTGAGACATTTTCTCTTTTTATTACTATATTATAATAACTGAATTCCATTGAACTACAACAAATAGTATAGTTATAACTCAATTTCATGTCATTCAAAAAATAAATAAATAAAATAAAATAAAATCAATTTCATTAAAGAGCACCATTGTAACTTAATTTAATTTGAGTATAAGTATGGTAATAAATAAAGGCTTGATAGTCTTGAAACAAAATAAATACGAATCAACTAAAAAATATTCTCTTCGTCATATACTCTCATCAATTTTGTGTTCCTACAAAAAAAATAATAAATAAATAAATAAATAAAATAAGATCACTACACATTTATAATCAAACATTATTTAAAAAAAATAGATGGTTTAATACCTTCATCATTAGGTTGAACAATATACCCCTTCATTATGGTCTGATCTTAAGTAAACATTATTATCAATGTTAAAATCTGAAGATGGAATACCAATGGAAAATGGAGGCAGCTCGTCAAATTGGTCATACTCTTCCTCGTCCTCAACATTTTCAACCCCAAGTATACGTCGTTTTCCATGTAGGACAACATGCCAGCTCGAATCTTTCGGGTCCTCAACAAAGAATATTTGCTTCACTTGTTTGGCTAGAATGAAGGGTTCTGTTGCATAACCCTCTGTGGAAAGGTTGACAAGTGTGAAACCGTCGTCATCAACCCTAACACATCGTCGGTTGTCGACCCACTTACACTTGAATAAGGGCACTATAATGGAGGAATCATATTTCAATTCCCAAATTTCTTGAACAACGCCATAATACGAGTCTTTAGCTATAATTGACCTTCCTTCATGAGTCGCACTAGAGTAGTCAATCGATGTGGCTATTAACGTGACTCCACTATTCTGTACTGTACTCTTTGTATCACGTTCTTCAGTGTAAAATGTATATCCATTAATATCATAACTTTGGTATGTTGACACCGCATTTAGTGGACCATACCCCAATATTTTCACTAATGGATCAACATTGGTTGTGCCTAAACTTTCTTTCACCTTGTTTTTAAACCATTGTGGAAATGTTCCCATATGCTTGTTTGCCAACCATTTTTGTGTCCTTCTATTGTGGGTTGTTCTTAAGGTTCCCATGTGCTCATTTATGTATGGAGCAACAACTGTCATATGTTGTAAGAGTGTAAAATGCGCTAGATGGAATTCATTTCGATCGGGAATAACCACTTTCAACCCACTTATACCAACCCCTTCAAGTCTACCTTCATGTCGTGATTGTGGTATTCTGATACTTTGCACGCCTTCTAGATAATTTGTACAAAATTCAATAACCTCCTCTGTAGCATATCCTTCAACAATACTGGCTTCGGGTCGATGTCGATTCCTTACATACCCCTTAAGAAAACCCATATATCTCTCAAATGGGTACATGTAACGTAGAAATATCGGACCACAAATCTTTATTTCTGTAACGCCCGTAGATCGGGGCTAGTCAATTTAAAGACGATAAGCGTCAAAAATGAGTTTCTGATAGAAGATTATTTAGAATGAATAATCTTAACTAGGTTATAGTATATGTTACAAGGATTCCGTACATATAAAGAACGTCGAAATCCGAATCATAACGAAGAAGTTATGACCTGTCGAAGTTTCGCGACAGAACCGGCACGACGCTGAATGACGTAAAAAGTGAATTTATGTTAGAGCGATATTTAGCCTTAGCGATCTAAACAAAATTCGTAGATTTCGTTAAACCGAGAGCGTGCATAAAAGGAACGCCTAAATCTGACTTCGTATGAGGAAGTTATGATTTTTCTAAGTTTCGACTTAACGGTATGCAGCCCAAATACTCGATTTGAGATCGAGCGGTTTTTAGCCGAAACAATCTAAATGAGAATCGAAGATCTCGTTGTTAGTAGCGAAATGATGAAAAGTTAGGCAAGAACGGACGTCAAACGAAGAAGTTATGAATTTATAACGAAGTTTTTCTGTCCCAGCCTTCTAAAAATAAATAATAAAAATAAAAGTCAAAATTAGCCGACGGAGTCTAAATGAAAGTTATAGAGTATGGTCTGACCTTCGCGTGGATATAAAGAACGTCGAAAACGGAGCTCGTATGCGAAAGTTACGCAATTTAGAAGTTCGACGAGTCAATTACGTCCCGCGTACTCAGGCGGATGCAAGTTGCCTGACCGATACTCGAGTGCCACAGATCGACGCATGCAGTGACGTCAAAGTACGCCCCGCGTAACCGAGTACGCCCCGCGTACTGAGTACGCCCTGCGTAATTTGAGATTACGCCCCGCGTAATCCCAGACCCTCAGCCTATAAATAGAACTCGAAATCAGCCATTTTCTCTTGTTCAAACTCTTCCCTCTCTCTAAGTTTTGCCTCGATTTGCGTGCAAATCATATACCGAAGCCCCGGTATCATTCCCGAGCCCCGAAGCGAGATCCGAAGCCCTGAGAATCCCGAAGAGCGTTATTCCCGAGCCGAAGCCCTGCCCGCGAGGAGCCGGTTTTTGTGAAGATCTTCCAGATCTACGAAGAGACACTACTTCTGCAAGACGTAGTGCTGTCAGATCATCTTCTGATCAAGTGAGTGTATAGTCACTTTCATCTTACACATAAATATGAAGTATTTTATAAAATACGTGTTATGTGTATATTTATATATATTGTTGTTTATATGCGTGAGTGCATAGTTACTTTCTTCTAATACATAAATATAAAGTATTAGCTATGAAATACGTGCTATGCGATATATATTGATTATCTATTTGAGATGGATTTGGAATTGATGTTTTTATACGGGTGTTAAATGATTTAAATTGTGTTTGTATTTATATCTACAAAAATGTTGGGTAGAACATGGGTAGATGGAATAGTTGGTGACGATGCGACTTCGTGCCTATTGAGTAAGCCCAGGTGACTATGAGACGTAGTGCCTATTGTGTAAACCCTGGTGACTATGAGACGTAGTGCCAATTGTATGAACCCAGGTGACTATGAGACGTAGTGCCTATTGTGTAAACCCTGGTGACTACGAGACGTAGTGCCAATTGTATGAACCCAGGTGACTATGAGACGTAGTGCCTATTGTGTAAGCCCTGGTGACTATGAGACGTAGTGTCAATTGTATGAACCCAGGTGACTATGAGACGTAGTGCCTATTGTGTAAACCCTGGTGACTATGAGACGTAGTGCCAATTGTATGAACCCTGGTGACTATGCGATGTAGTGCCTATTGTATAAACCGTGGTAGCAAATGGACTATGTGCCAGTTCCTTAGGTAAACCCTTAGGAATGAATGAAGAAAGTATAATCGATTCTTAGGGTAAAACCTTAACGAAGATAATGGGGATGGGTATTTGGGTTGATTGTTGATAATTGAATATAATAAATGTATTATTGTGGGTTGAAAACCCTATATGCTCACCAGGCTCCCAAGCCTGACCCACTCAGTTTTCTTTGTATCACAGGTATCAATACGAAGACATAATTCACTGAGAGAATAAAGGAGATGTAAATCATTAGTGTAAATAAATGTAAGTTCTGTTTATGCTTATGTTTCTGTATTGACGATGACATCCCAAACGTTTTAAAATGAATAAAATACGTTTCTTCGAAAATGTTTTAATAACGTATTTATCATGTTTTTCTGGGGACAAATTCTGCAACACTTTTATTAAAGAAGTACTCTGATTTTTATAAAGCATAAACAAAGTCGGTCTTTTCTGACCGTAAAATTTGGGGATGTCACAATTTCTCTTATAATATGGGATACAAGGTGAACCATGATGTCAAAAAATGAAGGAGGAAAGTACATCTCAAGCTGCCAGAGAGTGATGATGATATCATTTTGCCATGAATCTAAAATCTCGGGATCAATTACTTTTAAATGAATCATGTTAAAAAATAAGCAAAGTTTTGTGATTGTGTGCCTAATATGGTCCGGTAGTATACCACGAATTGCAATGGGGATCATATGTGTAAGTAAAACATGATAATCATGCGACTTCATACCACTCAATTTCAAGTCTTTCAATGATACTAACCTCTTGATGTTTGAAGAATAGCCGAATGGAACCTTCACACCATGCAAGCATTCGCAAAATGATTGTTTCTCAACTCTAGACATGGTATAACAAGCTGGTGGTAAATACGCGCGTTTTTCGTCTTTCGGAATAGAGCAAGCTCGGGTCGAATTCCCATTTTAATCATGTCCCTTCGAACCTTAATTCCATCCTTTGATCTTCCAGTAATGTTCAACAACAATCCTATCAAGCTTTCACCAACATTTTTCACTATATGCATAGGATCAATACAATGTCGAACATCTAACTTTTCCCAATATGGTAATTCCCAAAAAATTGACCTCTTTTTCCAATTATCCAGACAATTGTTTTTAACACCTTTTCCAAACACAATGTTTAGATTTTCAACCCGAGAAAACGTAGTTCTTCCGTTCATTGGTTGAGGCGCTTTACCATTTTCTGTTTTACCATCAAACAAATTCCCTTGTTTACGATATTCGTGATCCATTGGAAGCGATCTTTGATGTCCCATATACACATTTTTTTTACAGTTTTCCAACCATAACCGGTGTGTATCATTTTCATAGATTGGACATGCCTTATTTCCTTTCGTACTATACCCTGATAAATTTGCATAAGCTGGAAAATCACTTATAGTGCAAAAAATCATGGCTCGTAGTTGGAAATGCTCCTTCTTATATGCATCATACACTTCAACGCCCAAATTCCATAATTTTTTCATGTCCTCAACTAACGGAGACAAATACACATCAATATCGTTGCCAGGTTGTTTCGGGCCTTGAATTAGCAATGACATCATGATGTATTTTCGCTTCATGCATAGCCAAGGTGGAAGATTATATATACATAGTAGCACTGGCCATACACTACGTTGACTACTCATGTTTCCGAATGGATTAATTCCATCTGAACTAAGTCCGAATCGGATATTTCTAATCTCAGCAGCAAATTCCTTAAATTCATAATCAATATTTCTCCATTGAGGAGAATCAACCACGTGTCTCATTTTTCCGTCTGTGCTACGCTTCTCGAAATGCCAACGCAACAACTTTGCATCTTTGGCGTTAGCAAATAATCGTTTTAGTCTTGGTATGATGGGAAAATACCACAATACTTTAGCAGGGGCTGCATTCCTTTTCACATTGTCGTCTTCTTCCATATGATTCTTCTGTTTATATCGCGATTTACCACATGTAATACATTTATCTAGACCAGCATACTGATCTCTATAAATCATGCAATCATTTGGACATGCATTAATTCTCTCGATTTCCAAACCCATTGGACACACCAATTTTTTCGCTTGATATAATGAAACAGGTAGCTCGTTATCTTCAGGAAGCATTTCATGCAAAATCTCTAGCAAGTTTGTGAAACTTTTATTACTCCAACCACTATTCGCTTTTAAGTTAAATAATTTCAGCACATCAGAAAGTTTGGTAAATTTTGTGCACCCAACATATAACGGTTTTTCCGCATCGACAAATAGTTGTTGAAATTTTTCAAAATCTTTATTAGGAATGTCATCTTGAATATCATGTAACATGTCATCTATTTGATCATAATTGTCATTGTCAAAATCGTCAGTCTCGTCGTCGTTAGTTTCGGTATCAATCAAATTACGATAAATTAATAGCTCACCATGTCGTGACCAACGAGTATACCCATTCATAAACCCATCACATATAAGGTGTTCTTCAATTAACTTTAAATCGGTAAACATTTTACAATTGTGACACTTTTTACAAGGACACCAAATTTGACTCTCTCCTTTTTTTACTCGATGATCCTCAATAGCTTTAAGGAAATCTTTCAGCCTAATCAGGTATTCTTTGTCATGACGTTATAATTCATACATCCAAGTATCACGATCCATCTATAATTCAAGAAATTTAGTTATTATCAAAATACATGCACGATAAATATACAACAAATGTGGTTGTAAGTTATCACTCCTAATCACTTTTTAAATAACTTGTCTCATATTTTAACATATATTAATAAATTAAGTATTTAAAGCTAAACCAACGATATTTCTTTAACCATATGGAAGTAACTATACCTTATAGCTTTAAGGAAATCTTTCAGCCTGAGAAAAGAACCTGAAGAAGATCCTTCTAAAGTTTGTTGATGGGTAACTACCCTACATGATAAAAACAAAACACGAAGATCTTTCTAAAGTTTGTCTTTTATATATATATATATATATATAAAAGACATTTGTAGCTTACGTCTAACAAAAAATAAATAATCAAAAAATTTATGCTATAAAAAATGGGTTTATGCAAATGGAAAAAAAAATGTATTAAGTTTTTGAGTTTTCGACTACAAATAAGGATAGAAAAATTGATGAGATTTATTTGAAATTTTATTTTTATATTATTATATTATATAAGTAATATTATTGTTGGTTTTTTTTTGTTAATACAAAATAAGTTTAAAATCGATTATATTTGATTTTTACCATTGATTTGTTAAATAAGTGGCTTAGATTGTTTTTTAGAAGATTTTTTTCATCTTATTAAAAGATAAATTTAAAATAAATATTAGTAAAGTTAGTAATAAAAATATAATTAATAAATAACAATAAATAATAACGATGTTATAATGAAGTAAGAGAAGAAAAGTAATGGGTGATGAAAATTGTGGTTTTCAATCGGTAGCCGTTTGTCTCGGGCATGATGAAAATGCGTGGTTTTTTATTCGTCAGCAATTATATGACGAGTTATTGACTTCATATGAAGACTATTCTAGAGTTTTCATTGGGTACGATGGAGTATTTGATTCATTGTCTTTCTCTATGACGTATAGGCCAACACCACCAGAACACTATATGTTTATGCCTGAGACAGGTATCTTGTTAGCCAACAGGTTTGGTGTGATCTCCTAATTTTTTACCACAGTAGGTCCTATAACATTTTTCCCTCTGTGGAGAGGTCCTAGTGAGTTTCAAAATCATCGTGTCCTTACATTTGCCTCCTATTTCAACATTATAGATCCGCCACAAAGAGCTGTCCGCAGCCGAATTGCAAACTATGTATAAGTCGTGTCTAGAATTTTATAAGCGATTTAGACCTATAGAAAGATCTTTTATAACTATATATGATTAGTTGTTTATTTTAGACTCGGAATTTTGTTATGTAATATTTAAAATTAAAAAAAAATACTGAAGATATGTTTCTAATTTATTTTTCTTATAATATTATTTATCCTATCAAAGATATTACGTTAATGAAAATTTATTTAGAAATTTACTTTTTTATATTACTATTTATATTATTATATTCTAAAAATAATATTATTATTGTTATTTATCTTAATAAAAAAAAAAATTTAAAGTTATTAATATTAATTAGGTTAATAATAAAATTGTAATTATTAAATAATAATGGTTTTTTGATTAGGTTGTAATCAATAATAATAAAAGTTAGTCAAATAATAATTATATGGTAACGATTACTTAAAAAGTAAAATCAATGATAATTATAGGATAATAATAACCTAAAAATAAGTCTAATGATGTATGATAATAATGTAGGTTGATGTGTATGAAGTAGCACCCTTAAATAAATTTACGGGAATGGTGTCTATATAAAAAAAAAATAAACATAAATAAATGGTCCGTGTAATAAATAACATTATCAAAAATACATAAATTGTACTTGTTGAAACAATATCACAAAAATGGTCCTTATAGGTTAACATAATTGGTTCTTGTTTAAATAAAAGAAACATTTATCATGTAGATTGCATATAATGAACAAATGATTCACGTTTAGAATAAATTCGAATATGATTTTGGTTAAAAAATTTAATATGAAATTTTTCTTGATGTATAATGTTCCCTGTTTAAATAAAGGGTATTTTTTTTATACACCAATTTAAAACATACCAATTTATATTGGACACTAATTTGATCAAGATGAGGGAATTGAAGATCTTGGACATGAAGATGTGGATACTATTAATTCTATTGGGACTTCAAATAAATGGACCATATTTAGAGATAACTTGGCCTAGACTATCTTTACATCCAGGGGAGCAACCAATGAAATTGTTGTATTATTTGCTTATCCTTATGTTGGACAAATTATTGTATTTCTTGGTTACCGTTGTATTGGACAATTTGTTATTTTGCTTATCTATTTATAAAAAAAATGGCGTTTGTTTATCTATTGTTGTGTTTGTTTATTTATTGTTGTTCTTTATGTTGATAGTTATGACAAGCCAAATTAAAACTATAGGCCATGGACTAGTAATGAAGAAACAAAGCTAGTTGAGGAGTTGGTGAATTTGAAAAATGTTGGAGGGTTTAAAGCTGATAATGGTTTCAAATCCGGTTATTTGCAACACCTTGAGCAACCATTGAAACAATCACTTCCAAACTCAGGTCTTTTAAATAAGCCACATATTGAATCTACGATAAAAACCATGAAGAAATATTGGCAATGTGTCTATGATATGGTAAACAGTTCAAACACATGCGGTTTTGGTTATGACCCTGAAAAGCATTGTGTTACTGTTGAGGATCCGGTGTGTGAGGCGTACCTACATGTACATTTTAATAATTAAGCGACTTCATGGAAATATTTTGATTTTTTATATGAATTATAATGTTGGTAAATAGGTATATAAAGAAGCGACTAGATCGAAACACAAAACATTTCCTTATTATGAAGATCTTTGCATTGTTTTTGGAATAGACCGAGCTCAAGGAAATAGAGCTAGAGATTTCATGGAGATGGAACAAGAGATGAACTTAGAAGAAGAAACACAAGATTCAGATGATGATTTTCTAGATTTAGAGGAAGTTAGTCATACTACAGTCGTGCAACATGATGAAACTTCACCGAGTGTTCGTTCCAAGAAGAGGAAAAATTGAAGCGACGAGGGGTTTAACAAGGCGGCTGGCTTAATTACAGAAAGTCTTAAAGAAATATCAAAGGACTTGAGTTAAGGTATTAAATTTGACATGGAGATTAATGAGCTAAGTGAGAAGATCCATCCGTAAATTTTAAAGATGAATTCAATAAGTCAATTTGAGAAGTTCAAAGCTTTGACCAAAATAAGAAGTGATCCCATTAATGTTCAAAATTTTTGGGAAATTGAAGAAGGTGATAGAGAAGGTTGGGTAAAATACATTTTGTAAGGATAGTATTATCAATTGGGATGTGCATTGGATGTTGATCGGTATTTGGATTTGAAAGTTTTTGATGCCTTTGATTTAGATGTAACAAAATATTTTAGGTTAACTTTTTTTGGTAACAATATTAGGATATCTAGTGAAAAGGTGATAGCTTTTAAGTTACGTTTTTTTTGAAACGTTATTGGGATGTGTATTTAATGGATTTTATAAGTTATGAAGCCATTTGCATGATTTTCGCATAATATTAACACGAACATTCAATCAGTTAAATTAAATTTTACTATTTTATAATTTATATAATATATCTTTACATATAAATTAAAAAATAAAGTAAAATTAAGCAAAATAGACAAAAAAAAAAAAAGGACAATTCTGTCATTTTACATGGATTCCAATTCCAATTCCTGCGAACCAAACAAAATCTAGAATTAATTCCAATTCCATTTCCTTCCAACCAAATAGGATATGGAATTGGATTCAAATTCTTAACAAAATCCTTTTCGAATTCCAAATGCAATTCCTTCAGCAACATTCTACGAACCAAACAGCTCCTTATAATTCGTCCACCCTATGCTCTAGGGTTTCCTTACCCAACTTTGCAACTATCACATAATTACAAGATCAGTCCCCTTAATTCAATTAACCTTTTTTGACCACAAAATTAATTCTTAACTAGTTCTTGACCAATGTTAATTAAATAAATATGATTTCTCTTTTAATATATTATTCTTATAATATATTAATAAAGCATAATAACCTCTTTCTCTATTATTCATCGAGTTAATTTCCTTTGGTGAAGGCAACCGAAAAGGACTATGCACAACCGGGTCAAGTACATACCAAATATAGTTATTGACTTAGACACTAATACAACACTCTGTTCCAAATATCAAATGGAAAACATCTCACGTTTGTCCAAATTTATGTTGACGACATTATTTTCGCATCCACCGATTTAGCAATGGTTGTTGACTTTGCTAAGCTAATGGTCGGTAGATTTCAAATGAGTATGAATCAGGAACTAAGCTTCTTTCTTGCCCTCCAAGTCAAACAAACTAACAGAGGAATTTTGTCACACCCCAAAACCGGAACGGCGAAAACGTTCGTGGGTAGAGGATGTCATGTTTAGTATCACAAGACATGCATCATAGTAATCGAAGTAATAAACAACCATTTCATTAAAAAGAAAGTGTTTACAAAGTATGTGGTTTGATAACGTAGACTACAAAATAATAACAAAATAAGATATGAAGCTATACTGCTCCATCTTTTTAGTTTCTAGAGCACGTACCTGTCTACTGGTCTCCTAAGAATACAAATTATTTTGAAAGAGTAGATCAACATTTAAGCTGGTGAATTCATAATATTTTAGTGATGTAAGAAGTTGTAAGAAAGTTGTAGTAAGTTGTAAGTTCTGTTTAGAAAAGTTCTCTTGTTCCACCAGAAAATCCAATATTTCCTAATCTGATGAAAGATAAGTGAAATGACTCTACAATCCTTTCTATGAGTACTAAACGGATACAAGTTATATAAAACCTAGAGTAAACAAAAAATCGATTGTGTGTATCTTCCCTAAGCCCACAACCAAACAAGGAACAGGAAATGAGGCGGAAGGCACACATCCCATTGTTTGTTAGATCATTGTTGTATATAACTGTGGCGTATTCACTTGGTACTCACAGAGTTAACTATAATAGTTCCTTTATATTTGATGAAAACATTATTTAAGAAAACCCTTATTTATTTTAGTAAAAATGGTAACCACAATAGTTCCTTCTATAATCACTTAGTTTATACTAGCTATATTTAATCTAATATCGAACAGGTAGTTAATAGTGTGAATCTGCCCTAAGCCCACAACCAAAGAAGGAACACAAAATGAGGCGGAAAGTATACATCCAACTATCTATCGGATATTAATTATATATAACCCTGATGTATAAACTAAGGTATTATAGAATTAACCACCAAAGGTCCTTTAAGTTATTTTATTCGTGTTATCATATGTTGGTTTCGTCGCTCGGGAGAAACGATTAGTAGGTATTTCATTCGAGTTTGTAATGTAGTCATACGATTGCATACTCATTTGCTTAAGAAACTCGAATCTGTTCCCGATAACTCAACTGATCAAATATGGAAGTGGTTTAAGAATTTTTTAGGATCTTTAGATGGAACAAATATAAAGTGTCTAGTTCCAGCCGAAGATCAGCATAGATATAGAACAAGAAAGAATATCATTGCAACAAATGTTCTAGGGGTTTGTTCCCAAGATATGCAGTTTATATATGTGTTAAGGGATGGGAGGGGTCGGTTGCGGATGGTAGAGTTCTTTGTGATGCTCTTCTTAGACCACATGGATTTTAAGTTCCAAGACCGGGTATGTTCTTTTTTATTTAAAATATACATTTATTTATAATTTTTATGAATAGTTTATTAACTATAATTCTTATCTATATGTTATTATTTGGTTGATGTCGGATACACAAATGGAGAGGGTTTTCTACTGCCTTATAGAGGACACAGGTACCACTTAAATGAATGGCGTCATGGATACCAACCAACTACACCAAAGGAATTCTTTAACATCAAACATTGATCGGCAAGAAATGTTATTGAACGATGTTTTGGCCTTTTGAAGGGAAGATGGAAAATATTAAAGGATAATTCATATTATCCAGTTAAAACAAAAAATAAAATCATAATGGCATGTTGTCTCGTACATAACTTCATAAGACAAGAAATTGGAGTAGATCCGTTGGACAACGAGTTTGATCAAGATGAGGGAATTGAAGATCCTGGACATGAAGATGTGGATACTATTAATTCTATTGGGACTTCAAATAAATGGACCATATTTAGAGATAACTTGGCCTAGACTATGTTTACATCTAGGGGAGCAACCAATTAAATTGTTGTATTATTTGCTTATCCTTATGTTGGACAAATTATTGTATTTCTTGGTTATCGTTGTATTGGACAATTTGTTATTTTGCTTATCTATTTATAAAAAAAATGGTGTTTGTTTATCTATTATTGTGTTTGCTTATTTATTATTGTTCGTTATGTTTATAGTTATGACAAGCCAAATTAAAACTATAGGCCATGGACTAGTAATGAAGAAACAAAGCTAGTTGAGGAGTTGGTGAATATGACAAATGCTGGAGGGTTTAAAGCTGATAATGGTTTCAAATCCGGTTATTTGCAACACCTTGAGCAAGCATTGAAACAATCACTTTCAAACTCAGGTCTTTTAAATAAGCCACATATTGAATCTAAGATAAAAACCATGAAGAAGTATTGGCAATGTGTCTATGATATGGTAAACGGTTCAAACACATGCGGTTTTGGTTATGACCCTGAAAAGCATTGTGTTACTGTTGAGGATCCGATGTGGGAGGCATACCTACATGTACATTTTAATAATTAAGCGACTTCATGGAAATATTTTTATTTTTTTATATGAATTATAACGTTGTTAAATAGGTATATAAAGAAGCGACTAGATGGAAACACAAAACATTTCCTTATTATGAAGATCTTTGCATTGTTTTTTGAAAAGACCGAGCTCAAGGAAATAGAGCTAGAGATTTCATGGAGATGGAACAAGAGGTGAACTTAGAAGAAGAAACACAAGATTCAGATGATGATTTTCTAGATTTAGAGGAAGTTAGTCGTACTACAGTCGTGCAACATGATGAAACTTCACCGAGTGTTCGTTCCAAGAAGAGGAAAAATCGAAGCGACGAGGGGTTTAACAAGTCGGCTGGCTTAGTTACAGAAAGTCTTAAAAAAATATCAAAGGACTTGAGTTAAGGTATTAAATTTGACATGGAGATTAACGAGCTAAATGAGAAGATCCCTCCAGAGATTTTAAAGATGAATTTAATAAGTCAATTTGAGAAGTTCAAAGCTTTGATCAACATAAGAAGTGATCCCACTAATGTTCAAAATTTTTGGGAAATTGAAGAAGGTGATAGAGAAGGTTGGGTAAAATACATTTTTTAAGGATAGTATTATCAATTGGGATGTGCATTGGATGTTGATTGGTATTTTGGATTTGAAAGATTTTGGTGCCTTCGATTTAGATGTAACAAAATATTTTACGCTAACTTTTTTTGCTAACAATATTAGGATATCTAGTGAAGAAGGTGATAGCTTTTAAGTTATGTTTTTTTTGAAATGTTATTGGGATGTGTATTTAAAGGATTTTATAAGTTATGCAGTCATTTGCATGATTTTCGCATAATATTAACACGAACATTCAATCTGTTAAATTAAATTTTACTGCTTTTCTAATCTATATAATATATCCTTACATATAAATTAAAAAATAAAGTAAAATTAAGCAAAATAGACAAAAAAAAAAAAAAAAGACAATTCTGTCATTTTACATGGATTTCAATTCCAATTCCGGCGAACCAAAAAAAATCTGGAATTAATTCCAATTCCATTTCCTTCCAAATAGGATATGGAATTGGATTCAAATTCTTGACAGAATCCTTTTCGAATTCCAAATATAATTCCTTCGGCATCATTCTGCGAACCAAACAACCCCTTAGAATTCGTCCACCCTATGCTCTAGGGTTTCCTTACCCAACTTTGCAACTATCACATAATTACAAGATCAGTCCCCTTAAATCAATTAACCTGTTTTGACCACAAAATTAATTCTTAACTAATTCTTGACCAATGTTAATTAAATAAATACGATTTCTATTTTAATATATTATTCTTATAATATATTAACAAAGCATAATAACCTCTTTCTCTATTATTCATCCAGTTAAGTTCCTTTGGTGAAGGCAACCGAAAAGGACTATGCACAACCGGGTCAAGTACATACCAAATATAGTTATTGACTTAGACACTAATACAACACTCTGTTCCAAATATCAAATGGAAAACATCTCACGCTTGTCCAAATTTATGTTGACGACATTATTTTCGCATCCACCGATTCAGCAATGGTTGTTGACTTTGCTAAGCTAATGGTCGGTAGATTTCAAATGAGTATGAATCAGGAATTAAGCTTCTTTCTTGCCCTCCAAGTCAAACAAACTAACAGAGGAATTTTGTCACACCCCAAAACCGGAACGGCGAAAACGTTCGTGGGTAGAGGATGTCATGTTTAGTATCACAAGACATGCTTCATAGTAATCGAAGTAATAAACAACCATTTCATTAAAAAGAAAGTGTTTACAAAGTATGTGGTTTAATAACGTAGACTACAAAATAATAACAAAATAAGATATGAAGCTATACTGCTCCATCTTTTTAGTTCCTAGAGCACGTACCTGTCTACTGGTCTCCTAAGAATACAAATTATTTTGAAAGAGTAGATCAACATTTAAGCTGGTGAATTCATAATATTTTAGTGATGTAAGAAGTTGTAAGAAAGTTGTAGTAAGTTGTAAGTTCTGTTTAGAAAAGTTCTCTTGTTCCACCAGAAAATCCAATATTTCCTAATCTGATGAAAGATAAGTGAAATGACTCTACAATCCTTTCTATGAGTACTAAACAGATACGAGTTATATAAAACCTAGAGCAAGCAAACAATCGATTGTGTGTATCTTCCATAAGCCCACAACCAAACAAGGAACAAGAAATGAGGCGGAAGGCACACATCCCATTGTTTGTTAGATCATTGTTGTATATAACCCTGGCTTATTAACTTGGTACACATGGAGTTAACTATAATAGTTCCTTTATATATGATGAAAACATTATTTAAGAAAACCCTTATTTATTTTAGTAAAAATGGTAACCACAATAGTTCCTTCTATAATCACTTAGTTTATACTAGCTATATATAATCTAATATCGAACAGGTAGTTAATAGTGTGAATCTGCCCTAAGCCCACAACCAAAGAAGGAACACAAAATGAGGCGGAAAGCATACATCCAACTATCTATCGGATATTAATTATATATAACCCAGATGTATAAACTAAGGTATTATAGAATTAACCACTAAAGGTCCTTTAAGTTATACTGGTTTAATAAAATGGATTAAACCCTTTACTAGAAAGATTATAGTTTTTTCTACCAAATGTTCTATTTGAAATGTATGTTTTGTACTAGAAAACGGTGTAGTGATATTGTATACTATGACCTGGCCTATACCTGGTACTCCTTATGATTACTTGGTGTGTACAGAATATATATATATATATATATATATAAGATTGGATAGATAGTAGACTGCGTGCATCTGCTCTAAGCCCACAACCAAACAAGGAACAAGAAATGGAGCGGAAAGCACACATCCTACTACTTGAAGGATCCGATTAATATATACCCATGATGTATAAACTAAGGAATCCTAAAGTTAGCATTAAAGGCCCCTTTCTACTTAATGTACTAGACTCGAATATTCTGTTTGTCATTTGTAAAATGTAAGTTTTCCCTAGTTTATAACTATCTTAACTCGAAAATAGTTTGCATTTACTTTCACGTGGAACTGTCACAATATGAAAGTAATGGGAAAATGTAAGTACACAATTGTCTTTTGAATTGACATCCTAACATATTGATTACCTTAAAACATGTTTGTTTTATTAAGGTCATAATGTGATGGATAGTACCCACACTATACGCTCTCCCAACAAGATATTTTGAGGACCAAATGCGAGTTCCGCAAACAAATTGCTAGGCTGTGTAAATTCAAATTAAGGTTATATGATCATGTATACCCAATTTACCATCAACTTTTGTTTAAAACGATGAGTTAGTGATTATTGCTATAATTAGATCATTTATTGTTCTCCTGCTATAACATTTAGTATGTTCTTTGTATTATAGTATCTTAGTATGTTCCTTCTATTATCGTGTGTTGTATCTGTTGGATTTTGAGCATTCTAACACTCCTAAGTGTACATGCAATCCTAAATACCTTGAATCTATGTTTTCTCTATTATACATGCAAATATGAACTTTCCAAGGTATTCATCCTAACTAGCATAATAACATTGATTCATATGAATATCTCAAGTTAGAATTACATACCTATTTGATGTAGAATGTCTTCATGAAGCTTGAGCGCCTAGTTCCCCAAGTGTGACACCTCAAATGGTTCACACAACACTAAATATACTTGGAATAGATTAGAGAGAAATGGAACACTACATAAAATCGGCTAGCTCTTTCACTCACACATAGTGGCCAATTTCTTGAGCCATGGGATTCTTTTATATGGTGGCTATTAGGGTTACACCATGTAACTCATAACTTTACCCATTCCTTATGCTCCATGGATTTTAACCTCCATGGGTCACCCCATGGACTTAGTCCAACATAAGGAATCTTAGATCACAAGCCCACATATAAAAGAATGAATGATTTACACAATCAACCCATATATTTAATTAGTCTCCTTTTGATCACTTATTTAATTCCAAATTAATTCTTGATCAATACTAATTAAATAACCTTATTAATATATTAGAACTTATAATATATTAATAAACCTTAAGTGTTATTTCTCTCATTTTAGTCTATCCAAATGCATGATGCCATGCAACCCAAATGGACCATGCCGGGTTGGGTCAAGTCTTACCAATAATAGTTATGGGTTTAGACATTAATCCAACAGTCTCTCACTTGGATAAGTCTAAAACTATTATTGCGTATGACTTCAAGAACCGAATGGCAATCGTAGCTCTCAAAAGCTTCTGTCGAACTCTGACCTTGCCGATGATCTTTGACCTTTGTCAATGAATTGTCCATTAGATCAGGGATCATATATTCCTCCATTCTAGATATCATATGGACTGAGACATGGATTATAATCATTCTCTCTTTCCATTTGTTGTTTCCTAATTTCCGATTTATGACGACTAACTAATTGAACAAATCAAATCAGTCCTAGCCCGGCCGAGCACTTACATTTGTCATCACCAAATCATCGAGGGGCCCACATATATCACTTTTATCCCGAAGGTAAAAGGAATGGATAAACTTCGACTCATATGGCTTGTTCTACTACTTGTTGAATCATACACAAAGGCACGTTTTATAACATCGAGTTACCAATGCGTTTTCGTGCAATCAATGTATAACCAACTCATAGTAACAACTCATATCTCTAGGTTTGAAGAATATAAGATATTATCATCTCATTATCACTCGTGATAAAATCCATGAAGTGATTCCAATGAGTGCGGGTTGAATCCAATACTCAGAACTTATGAGCACTCATGAGTGTTGTAGCACCACCTTGTCCAACATCTTAGACCTCTACCAACCCAACCCATGACAGTCTTGATTCATATCTACTCCCAACATATGACCGACTATGCATGGTTTAAATAACTTAGTCAATCAGGAAGAACGACCGAGTTATTCTGGAAGTCAAAACATGCAAAATGAAACACAATAATAATCGAATCCAATATGGTCTCAGAACTTATGAATATAAATAAAACACCTTTTATTTATCACCATATGATACACCTTATTCATTGTATACTGTTTCAACTATCAACTTTATTCTTGAATTAAAACAATAGTTGTCCCATGCTCCAGGCATGTACATTATGTTTTCTAAACACTAGTCATGTCATACACCAAGTATGCATACTATGTTTGCCTATGATCTTTACTTTGTGAAATATATCAATTGAACATAAATTCAATGATTCTCTTTTCACAGTCCCAAATCCTTACTGCAAATGCAAGAATTCCAAATTCATGTCAGTTACTAAAATTTGTTAGATTCTAAACTTATATGCATTGATCCTCTTATAATGATTATGCACAAAATGACATGGACTTGACAACAAACATTACAGAGCATTCCAAGGAGATCAAATCCTTGGAAACATCCTTCTTGCATTAAGTTTCCTAATCTTACTCAGATTGAATAATTTCTAACTTTGAAACATTTCCATATTCCGTTTTGACTATCACTTCTGAACAAGAGTTTCCTCCTTACAGATTATGTCAATATGGTCCTTCCAACAATTAACATTATACTTCCAACTGTCCCTGAGCAACCAATCTTTGGTAAACCTTAGATTGTCCTCGACAATTGCTTAATCCTTTTAGTCATATCCAATTCGAGACCTTTTCCCTTCTTAATGCCCCAGGCATTAGGGAAATTTTAGAAAGCATGACTATAGCACATGTAATCGATCCTATATCCGAAGCATATGGGACACAATTCATGATGTCTCACATAAAGACTAAACTAGTCTTCTGCTACAATCTTTCTATTTGCCAAGTTCTCATAATTCATATTATGAAAAGGGATGCCGTAATCATCATCGAATTTTAGAACGCAAATAATAGACCCATATATAGAATTTCCTTATGTTGAGCCATTCCAACATGAAATTCATATATATATATATATATATATATATATATATATATATATATATATATATATATATATATATATATATCCTTGACTAAATACGATTAAAACCTCAATCTAAGCTTTTAGATTTGAGATGAAGTATAATTTCCTCTCCCTTAATTATAGCAAAACAACTTTTTCCCAATTGAGACCTTTTGTTTTCTATAATTAACATTGCTAACTCGCAACCTTTATCATAATTATCATGCTCCCACTAACATGATGATTATTAGCATAACACTTATGCTCCCACTAGCTTTGACATGTACTCAGAAATCAGGTGAATTTTTAGGAAAAACAATACTTTATTGACTTTATTACCAAAGTTCAGATTTCTGATACTAGATTGTCGTAATCATAGTCTCGATTGTTTTGACCTTTGCCACTTTTCATAAGTCCATGTTAGTGTGCCGGTTAACCACACATGCTCCACTAACGACTTTGTGAATGCAAATATCACAATTGCTATCTAGCTAAAATCTACTTAGTGCAAGTGTTTCCTCACCATCATTTTCATGAATCGGAGAGAAACCTTATGACACTTAGATTTTATGGTGTATGTGTTCTTATCCATGTGAATTTGTCAAAACCATAGTCACAAGACAAGGATAATGACAAATCCAAACTCATATGGACTGAACTCAATCTTAATTTCTTCCCACTGGCAGCTCAAGGACCTGCCATTGCTTCCAAGTTGTTGAGCAACCAATTAAGAACTCTAAGAACTCATATGCAAAGCCAACTTTAATTGGAATGGGCACAGAATATGTCAACACGACAGGTTATAAACCTCAAGTTGTGTGCTAGTGAAGAACTTCAGGTTTTATTCTTGATTAGTTCTTGAGACTTTCAAGACCTTTAAGACTCCCACTGTCGTCTTGACATATAAGACTTTCTTGTCAGATATTCCAGAGATAGTGTCGATTCTAATCAAGACAAACACTTCACACAATTGGCCTTAGTTGGTCTTTGTTTTATGCAAAACATCACAACTTACCAATTTCAAATGTACAAGAGTAGAAAACTTTTACTCTAACATTTGAAAAGTTTTTTAAACCTTCTTTAAGACATGTCACTCAAGTTACAATCTTAGAGTATAACTCTAAGAATTGTTTTTGGAACGAAGTATGAATCATCTTCTTGATTTAACAACTTCAACAATTCATAACTCCTCTTCTTAATTATCAAAATGCATTTAGAGGATGAATTGTGATAAGGTCTCAAAATCATTAAGATGGTCTTAAAACATGATACTAAAATACTCTCCCATCTTTTTAGATTTGAGAAACTTTTATCTTTCTGCCTAAGTTGATTCTTCTTATTCGCACTACTATACATTGGAACCTTTTCCAATGTCTCAGAATTACACTTAAGCTTGTAAGTATAACCATATTTACTGAGCTATAATAAATTATGACGAATAGTCTTATCGATCTTTTGTGGTGGACTGTGACCAGTGCACAAGAATGTGTACCCGATCCCTTAGTCGTTTACTTAACTCACACATCCCTGTGAACAAGTAGTTAGTCTTAATTTTTCCAATGCTTGAAAGTTCTCATTCATCATGCTATACAACATGCATGATTCCAAGTTTCTATCCAACTGAAACTTGGGTGATGAGAATCTTTCCTTATTTGGTAAATTTAGACACTACCACAAATGAAAGAATCAAATTCATATTTCCACTCTTGCTTTTAATGGAATCTTATAAGCAACACATATTTTCACAAATTCCATTGTAAGGATATTTTAAAATAAATAAAATCAAAAGATTTACCTTTTATTTTAAAACTTTGCGGAAAAACTTATCCTTAGAATCCATATGAAAACTTATTGTTATCTATTCCTAAGCAAAATATCATAACTCCTAAGAAGTAGCTCAAGAATCCGATCTTCAAACTATGCAATAGAAATCCATCTACGCGATCAGATTCAGCGTATTCTTTCTTTAAGTTTCTTCACTTTTCTTTGATTCTTAAAACATCAAAATGTGACCCGGTCACATCATGTATCAAGAATCTCAGAATAGAAACTTAGCAGAGTTAGAAAGTCGACTTTACCTGAAGTAGAGTCAAACTTATTGACTTTAACATCTTTAGGTAAAATTTGGCAGCTTCGTAATCAATGCCCCTTCCTTTGGCAATAGATACCTATGGACCCTTGATAGTGGTACATGGGACTATCACAGACTTAGCCTCTCTCTTTACCCTTTGGTCAACTGAGTTGACAATGGCCGATCCCTTTCCATTGGGAAGAGAGAGCTTTACTGGATATCCAATATCATCATTGTCAATGTCCATAAAGTTTTAGGAAGTTGATCTTAGCAAATAGATAAGATCATTAAGGGTCTTGTCATACTCTATTTCATAGGAGTCCCAAAGGAACTCACTATGTGACTTAGAAAGTAGTAGAGCCACCAACTTTCTTAAGAGTTTGATACCCAACTCTACCGGCTTGTCAATATGTGACTACATCTCCAAGATGTGATAACACCTAGACCTTAGCTTGCCAATAGGGATTGAGTGACTTTAAACTTGTCAAGAACTTGTGTGTTAGGGAGAATAATTGGAGGAGGTGAAAGAAGTATGATTTCCGTGGGACATCATCTTCATTTAGGGAAACTTGTTTCAAGAGATTTGGGAAGATCATAAAGGTCTAAACCAGACATCTTTTGGGAGATATTCAAGATAGTTGATTTAAAGTCCTTAATATAACACCCAATATGAAAATTAAGGGTACGACCCAACAAACTATTTTATAACTCGGAAAAGGGATGCTGTAATCCAAGTTATAAAATATTTGAAGGTAGGTGAATAACGATTCACCAATTTCCACCATGAAAACGAAATAATTTAATTAGGTTTTATTTGAATTTGAAACTCCTAGATATTTTGAGATTCATTGAACTGTTCAATGGCATGTTTCAATCTCGAGTGTGCCCGTCAGGTTTTGTGACTAGGATGTCGAGGATCATAAAACAAGGTGTGAATAACCATGCAAATATACTTGGTACCCTTAAGTGTTTACCCCTCAATCGTTGTGTTGGTTAACCACACACGCTCCATCGATACTATGATAAACATTAAATTACCCTTTTCCTACCTTGTTAAATACGAGTTAGTGTGTCGGTTAACCACACACGCCCCACTAACCGACTTAAACAAAGTGCAAAGTGTAATTTCATGGATTAGCACCTTATTCACATTTTCCTAAGTAACTAAGATTGGGTATTAATAAGAGTTTACTGACTTAGTATTTATCATTAATAGTTTTAATGAAGGGATAATTATAGTCCTTGTCTTATCCGTTTGGCTAATGACCCTCCACCAGTCAAGAAACCGGTGGGTGAGAGTGGACACCCATTAAACTGCCATTTTTTAGGTAGTAACCTTATACCCCCTTATAGACCGGCTTCGTGAATGAGGCCTACTAACGGTAAGACTGACTTTACTCTTATACATATATATAAATATTATTAACTTATAATATTATAAAGTATAAGTATTGAATTTTAACTTTTAAAATTCTAAGGGCTAACTTGGAATTAAAGTATTTATAAGTGAAAACTTTTCAAATTCCAAAACTTAAGGGCAAGTTTTGAAACTATTCAAAACTAATTAATTCCATCACTTATGTGTTTAAAGTAGTTTTAATTAAAAGACTCTTCAAGTTCCATAACTTGAGGACAAGTTATGGAAGACTTTAAACTAATAAAAGAATGTAACTTTTCTTTATTTTGTAACTTATGAAATTAATTAAGGTTACACATTTTATTACTTAATGAATTGACTCTTGAACCTCCATAACTTTGAGGACAAGACTCTTCATTTTTGTAACCATTGCCCACTTTTATGAGTTTTATGAAACTTAAATGTGACCTTTCATGTAACTTGAGGACAAGTTACACAAACACATTTTAGAATCATCTCTTAGATTAAAATGGATTGAAAACACATAATCAATTAACTTTTCTATTAATCTAAGCAACTCATAAGAACAAGATATTTCAAATCAAACTTTTTCATGTAATTAGTCTAAACCTTAAAATAATAAAAACATGAATCTATTTTCAATTATCTTTGGAATTGGATTAGCATGAACATTACCACATCAAAAACAAGTTTACAAGTTCAAAAACAGCTTAGGGTAATGTTCCTAGTCCATTTCTAGCCAAAAAAACTCGAAAATATGTTGCCTAGGGCTCTTACTCGTCGAGCGTATCAACCTACTCGATGAGTAAGATGATTTTCTTCATGGACTCGGCGAGTTCATTAGTGGACTCGGCGAGTCCAGTGCCCAGAAAACTAGAAAATCGATTTTTTTCAGCATTTTTCAACAATTTGCATCAAGTATAATTGAAAACAAGCCTAGGCTCTGATACCATTATTGGATTTTGAGCATTCTAACACTCTGAAGTGTACATGCAACCCTAAATACCTTGGATATATGTTTTCTCTATTAAACATGCAAATGTGAACTTTCCAAGGTATTCATCCTAACTAGCATAATAACATTGATTCATATGAATATCTCAAGTTAGAATTACATACCTATTTGATGTAGAATGTCTTCATGAAGCTTGAGTGTCTAGTTCCCCAAGTGTGACACCTCAAATGGTTCACACAACACCAAATACACTTGGAATAGATTAGAGAGAAATGGAACACTTCATAAATCGGCTAGCCCTTTCACTCACACATAGTGGCCGATTTCTTGAGCCATAGGATTCTTTTATATGGTGGCTATTAGGGTTACACCATGTAACTCATAACATTACCCATTCCTTATGCTCCATGGATTTTAACCTCCGTGGGTCACCCCATGGACTTAGTCCAACATAAGGAATCTTGGATCACAAGCCCACATATGAAAGAATGAATGATTTACACAATCAACCCATATATTTAATTAGTCTCCTTTTGATCACTTATTTAATTCCAAATTAATTCTTGATCAATACTAATTAAATAACCTTATTAATATATTAGAACTTATAATATATTAATAAACCTTAAGTGTTATTTCTCTCATTTTAGTCTATCTAAATGCATGATGCCATGCAACCCAAATGGACCATGACGGGTCGAGTCAAATCTTACCAATTATAATTATGGGCTTAGACATTAATCCAACAGTATCTTCCTCCCTGTTTCTCCTTATAATATGTTCTAGCATCTAGTATGAACTGAGCTCCTAAACTATACCTACTATAGTTTAATAGCATGTTTACTTGAACTGTCATTGAAAAGACTCATTTATCTACTAAGTTATGATTGTACTTTAAAAACGGAGTTTTATAAACTATAAAGTAACATAACTTAAAAAGAGTTTTTGAAATGTTTTGATCACTTATAAAAACATAAGCAACCTTTGAAATATGTTTATATAAAAAATTTACACAATTATCAATTGTGTTCAACTTGTATCCCCCCCCCTTAATATCCTATAAAATAGTTTCAAAGATTAATTATAGGGGTATGAACTCACATTGTATGGGTGATTCAAGCGAATATGTGCGTAACGATGAGAAGTTCCACGAATGAAGTCCTGAGACACAAACGAGTCCTAAATGACATATATTGACATATATCGGCATGGATATATTGTTTAGAAGCAACCACATGCAAGGAAACACCTTTAGGGAGTAGGAAACACTTGGACCAAGTGTTAGAATCACATGTGATTCAGCTAAGGGATGTTTATGGCCACCAATTGGTGATTGAATGATAGGGAAGCTTGTGGGACTATGGCTCAACAAGAGGATAAGCAAAACTAACCTTTTATAAGGCTTTAAGGTGTTTACAGCCAAGATGGATGAGTTTACGGCCAACCAAAGAGTTTATGGCCATAAACTCACGAACATTATGCACAAGATGGTGTTTTAAAGTCCTATATATATATATATATATATATATATATATATATATATATATATATATATATATATATATATATATATATATATATATATATATATCATCCATTAGGGGTAAAGGTCTAATGCTTGGATATGAGAAGGGTTTGCAGCCAATATGTGACCAAAACATGGGTTTATGGCCAGGGGAGATTCCATGGCCGTAAACTCTTGATGTTTATGTTAAGGTGGTTGTTTCAAGACTTTGATCTAGTGTTTAACTTGTCTAACTAGATGATAGATGGAGTACTCACACTTTTGAGGGCCTGTGAGAAGTTTTAGGCCACCAAGAACAAGTGTGTGTTCTTGGTGTTCTTGGTGAAAGTTGATGATCTTGAAGATCTAACCAAAAGAGATGATTTTATGGATGAAATCATAGGGGTGTGCTAGATTAAGAAGAATAACAACTCAAATATGGAAGAAAACTTACGTTTTTGAAGATCTGGGATGAAAGGCTCGATGATACTTGAGAGAGAATGGAAGTTTCTTGAGTTGAAAGTGTAAGAATGAAAGAAAAGTGAAGGGAATTAGACTTAAGGGGGGAGTTTATGGCCAGCCTTGAGTTTACGACCGTAAACTCATGTGTTATGGCCGTGAACTTCTTTTGGTGGTGTTTAAGGCTTGAATGTTGTACAGTGACTCTAGCAGGTACTTCCTATTACTCATTCCTTGGATGTACTAGGCTTAAAACTCAATAGAATGACCCTTAACAAGGCTAGAAGGGAATGAACTTAAGTCTGACTTTTGGTTGATTGGCTTGACTTTACAAGGAAAAAAATTTCCGGGTTGTCACAAATTTTCATTCACCAAGAGAAGTATATTTCAGAACTCCTCAAAAAGTACTCAATGGACACTTGTGCCTCAGCCAAGGTACCAATGGGTTTCGGACACAAGATCTTTTCGGACCCTTCAGGTGTAGCAGTTGACGAAAAGAACTATAGAGGAATGAATTGATCCCTGCTCTATCTTACAGTAAGTCGTCTAGACATCGTGTTTGCTACCTGTCTCTATGCCAAATTTCAAGTAAATCCAAGGATGTCTCATCTTTTGGATGTTAAGAAAATATTTCGATGCCTCAAAGGTACTAAGAATCTCCAAATCTGGTACCCAGCAAATGATATTTTTCTTCTCCAGGCTTACTCAGATTCAAACTATGGCTGTCATCAATTGGACAGAAAAAGCACATCTGGTGGCTGTCAATTTTAGGAGGTCGATTGGTTAGTTGGTCATCCAAAAAACAGAACTACATTACACTCTCTACAGCCGAAGCAGAAAACATTGCTACTACTAGCTGTACCTCTCAAGTTCTCTAGATGAAATCTCAACTTTTGAATTATGGCTACCGCTTTCAACGCATTCCGATCTATTGTGATTCTCAAAGTGCCATTGCGATTTCACACAATCTAATTTAGCACTCAATGACAAAGCACATTGACATACGTTACCATTTTATTAAAGATCATGTTTTAAATGGTAACATTGAACTCATTTTTGTTCCATCCGAAGCAAAATCATTTTACATATCGAAACTATTATCTCTTGGAATAATCAAGATCATTTTATGTGTCTTTTTATCTAACCTTCAATCTCAGTGTAAGTTGAACAACTACTGAATCTTTTGACATTCAAAGACCAATATAGTCACATTGGTAACAACTTTGTCTCGGAATTTACTTCATAACGTCATCCCATAATTCAAATCCGAAAAGGTATTGTATTTTCACTCCGGATGTTTTTCAAATCTCACTCCATAAGTTTTTCAAAACCTTGTTCCGGAATTTTTTAAAATTTTTCTCCGGAAAATACTAAAATTTTTCTCCGGAAATCTTTTTCAAATTTTCATTCCGGACAACTTTCTCAAACATTTTGTTCCGGAATCATCTAAAATTTTTCTCTCCGGAATCTCCTTAAAATTTTTCTCTCCGGAATTTTCAAAATCACTTCGTACCATTTTAAGCTTATATGCTTCATTCCGGATCAAATCACAAACATTCATCCCGGACTTCTCATTTTATGCAAACCATCTTCAAAACTTTCAAAACACTATTGTTTCGGAATCAAACATTGTGAAGTCCAAAGGTATTTAAGATGAAACATTTTCCAATGGTTATTTTTTCGATACCTATCCTTTCTCCTAGAAATCCGCTCCACGATTGCACGTCTCTGAAAAGCAAACATCCCATCACTCAAACAACGGTTTCTATTTTATGCTTTGAGCCAATTGAAACTTTCATCATCATAGGTCAACTCACCCTATAAATGGTAAGACATTAAATGCAACCCATTTCTAATTCCGGATATCATCATTTCCTTTCTTAACCCGACCTGTTTCCATCACCTACATAGACTTCCGTAAAACCCATTTTACCTCTTTGCGCGCACAAAACCCATAAACCCATATTCTTCAAGCATTCAAACTATTCTTCAAGCTTTCAACTTATTCATCAATGGTGTCTTCTTCTCCTACTGAAAATGTCCAAACTGTTCCCAAAATCTCGAAATCCACTACGAAAAAGAAATCGTCCAAGGGTTCATCTTTTTTCATGTCGACATAACCTTTCTTAAAGGAGACAACTAAACTCTTTTCACTGGATCCAAACGACTATGATGAGTCGATTTGAGTGATGATGGAGTTCATCGCTCATCACCCAATCGTTGTGCCACTCACGAAGATTCCAGATCCTGCAATCCCACTTTCTCTACTTCACACAACGTTTGAACGCATCAAGATTCACAGTGGAACTCTTGAAAAAAAATCATTAGAGATAGGATCGTTCCTGGTCATAAATCAACCTTCTTGAAGGCAATTGGGGTTGCAGATAACCCAAAAGACTTTGTTGTTCAAGAACCAACGACTGAAGAGTTTCAGTCATTTCTGAATCACATTGGGTGCCATGAAGAGTACAAGGCAAAGAATTTCAAGAAATCAATCGTTTCAGGCATATGGACTGTTCTGATGCACTTTATTGTTCAAGGTCTGTCGGGAAAACATGGCGGCACTGACTCCTTAATCAAGGATTGGATGTACATCGGATACAACATCTACTCCGGAAGAACAAATGTTATTGATCTTACGGAAGTGTTATGGCAAGATTTTAGAAAGTTCGCCACCAATCGCAAGCCTCATGAGATTTCAAGCCCTAGATTTTGTGCTCTCACCATTCAACAATTCTACAAGGAATGTGGTGAACCAATTTGTGACAACCCGAAATTTCCATTTGTACGAACATCATCTATTCAATAGAAGCTAGTTCAGTTTCAGTGATTTTCATACTTTTCCGAACAAGTCTGTGTACATTAGGGTTTATGTTTAAGGAGATATCAGGAGAGTGGATGCTCCTGGTTTTGTGAAATTTGAGCATTTCAAGTTTCATAATGTTACAGTCCAATATCAAGAATAAAAATATTTTCTGCCAAAATATTCCAGGACTATAAATAGTTTTCTGAATTAAATTAATTCATTATTCACAATTCCAAATAGAGAAAAGCCATATTCTCTCTGACGGATCTTCGAGTTTTCATCCCAGATTGTGAGTCTACTTTACTAAATGTGTTTCAATACTTGTTAGATGCTTTATAACATCAATTACATGTTTAGATTACAAGATCCGGGAGTTTACCGCCCAAGAACGTTCTTGGGGAGCAAACTCCAAAATGGAGCTTTAAGGCTACCTAGACCCATTTTCTTGTTAAGCAACTCATTGAGGACTTAGTATATGATCATAAGAGACTAGAAAGCATCCAAAATCAACAAGTAATAGGAGTTTACGGCCAAGAACTTCTCTTGGGCCGTAAACCCCTTTTTAAGGGCATTTAGTGCCCTAAACCACCCCTAAAGCTTAAGGACTTTAACCCTCATATGCTTGTACCTATTTTGGACATCAAAACACTTCAAAATCATAAGTTTATGGGAGTTTACGGCCAAGAACATCTCTTGGGCAGTAAACCCCTTTTCCAAGGGTTAAATGCACCACAAACACCCCTAAGGCCTTAAGACAATTACCATTAAACACCTAGGACTTGAATGGGGAGTAAAAGACATCAAGAACATCCCTTAAAGGGAGTTTACAGCCAAGGAACACCTCTTGGGCCGTAAACTCCAAGTGAAGGCATAAAAGTGTGCCTCTTGTCCCCATTAGCCTTAGATAAAATCATGGAAGCCATCCTAGATGTGCAAGTGCTTCAAAACAATTAAAAGCCATCACCCCATAGGAGTTTACAGCCGTAAACTCTAGGGTATATGGACTATAGGGCGTAAACTCCCCTATGGAGCATTCTAGGGCCTTAAACTACTTCATGTGTTATTCCAACAAAGCTAGGAGTGTTCTCGGACCAAGATAACACTTTAAAACACCCAAAACCACCAAGTGAGGAGTTCACGGCCATAAACCCATGTGTTTACGGCCGTAAACTCCAAAGGGTGGGGTTTGTTGGGTGGTGAACTCATATGCAAGGCCATTTGATGCTTCAAACCCTTTTGCCTTGTCCCGTAGCAACTAAGATGCAACCATTAGGACCTTTAACACTTATGAAAAGTGTTTGCTTGTTCCTAAGTGTATTAACTTATTTATTAAGTTATTATTTGGCTAATTAGTTATATATATGCTTATTATATGATAACTAGGCTCGTGCGTGTAAACAAGTCTCCGTTTGCCACCTAGCACGGTATCCGACACTGCAATTCAAACAGCTCACCACAAGTGAGTTCATACCCCTTGAATCAACCTTTGAAATGATTTTAAATGTTTAAAATACTTTATGGGGGGGGGGATACAAGTCAAATACTTATAGTTATCGCTTCAATCACATGTGATTGCATTTAATCACATGTGATTAATAACTAGGAAAACAACGATTTTTACCAGTGTTCAAACTGTTTATCAAACTACTTTACTTTGAAATGTGTTACAAACTCTTTTACTATCCAAACTTATTTACAAAATGTGATTTAAACAAATGTTTCTTATACTTAAAACAGTTTTATCAACTTATGCCTTCAAATTGTTTTATAGATTGACATCAAGTCGATTTTCTCTTGAAATTATATTTATGTTTAAAATGTCTTATGAAAACTTATTTATGCTTTTATATATTCAATTGCATGCCCATATATGTATAGATGTATAAATAATGTTTAAAGGACTTAGGAAGGCCATCCGCCCTATTTCCTTTTCGCGCCTTGAGATGTGGTCTGGTGGGATTTCGGGTGACCATCCGAAGGTCGTTTCAATATTACTTATATATCATATATACATATATAGACATAAAAGTACTTCCATATTCATACTTATCAGTACATCAATAGTTAGTTACCATCGGGGTAACACAGGAACATATACAGCTATACTAGAAACAAGTACATATACAGCTATACTAGAAACAAGTACATATACAGCTATACCAGAACCATGTACATATATAGTTATACTAGAAACATGAACATATACAACTATACTAGAAACATGTACATATACATCTATACTAGAAACAGGACATATACAACTATACTAGAACGAGAAACATTACATATACAGGAATACGTTAACAATTGTGATCCACTGTGTCGGAGCATGCCTTAAATGTCATGGCCCGAGTTGTAGCCAGAATTCTCTTGGAGGGAGAGCGTGAGTTTGCGTATAGATCGATACTGGATTGACTATCCTACACCTTGCTGCTAGCTACAGCCGGACTTGCAGGTCTGTGGGTGCCAAACGTCATTTCTTTATTACGACCATTCATTATGTCGTTGTTACCAGTCGATAGCATGGTGCAATTTATCACATTATACCTTAATATAAATCCGGTTTAAGGTAGTTAGTACAACAGTAGTTCTTATTATACAAAACTACAGTACTACAATGATTTACCCATTACATATTTTAGTGATAATCTCACTTAAGCATTAATGTACAAACTATATTTTATTAAATGATAGTTATACTTGGGTAATTAGACACTTTTACATCAAACGAGTACACAAGATAGTTAAGCCTTGGTAGAAGTTTACTTTTATAGAAAATATAGGATTTTCTGAGAGATTCAAACTTTTACAAACACTTTCAAACATTTACTTACATTTTTACAAACTTATACATTGAGACAGGTTCAAACGTTTTTGACAACAAACATTGACACTAAAATACTTATGAACTCACCAGCTTAATGCTGATAAACTCTTTCAAAATAACTTGTATTCTCAGGTCATCAGTAGACAGGTACCGATGCCAGCTTTTGAGAAGATGGAGTGCATTCAAGACTCATCTCATATTATTTTGTGTTACATTATTTTTGGTGTCTATATCTGTACAGAACACACTTGTATTAAAATTATATATTTAATGCAATGGATGATGTTGTTTGCTTATTTACATTTACTGTGTTGTGATACTATACATGACGTCCTCCGCCCCAGAACGTTTCCGCCGTTCTTGGTTTTGGGGTGTGACAGATTGGTATCAGAGCATTGTTTATAGTGAATCAAGTATATCAACCCATAAAAGATATACTAAACTATAAACCCAAAAGGGATTAAAACACTCTGACCAAGAGTCTATACTTTAAATAATAAAATATTTAATTAAGTATACTAGTCTGCATTCATACTAAAATCAGTGTCACGATGACAAGAACAAAAGTATTACGATTGTTAAATATCACAAGTGAGCTCGGGGATGTATGGTCAGTCCTGGGAATGGCATAGCCTGATCAACTATGCTGGTCCTAGGAGTGATTAGCATATGCCCTAGAATGGTTGTGATATGTTAACAAGTCTAAAAACTTACCAACAATACCACAAGAAGATCAGTAGAACTTAAACTTAAAATACAATAGGTGTATTTTGTGCTACTAGTTACACGTATACTATATCCTTATACCTCTCTTCTCGCGTAGATCTAAATGGCTGGATTCCATCATGGTGACCCGTACTTTCCCAATGAAGGCAATGCTGGGTGGATCGATGAAGAGCCTGAAGATGAGCATCCAATCCCCTTGGATGATCACCTCGCAGAAGGCTTTTCTGATGGATCTGACTCCGAGCCTGAAGTCAACAACCTACCGCTTGTAGGTCAAGCCCCTAACAACAACCCTTGACCAGTGTTCCCAGGTCCTACTCCCATGTGGGCAAACAACCTGAACCGCTGGAGTGATGAACAGGGTCAACCCTTACCATACTTTGGGGACCGAACCTTTTACAACGTCAGCGAGGGTGGCTGTGCTGACAGAGCTCTGCCTGTCATTATCCGCAGAATAGCTCGTAATGTCGAGCAAGGTCGAGCAGCCATCGACCGGGTCATGGAGATTGATGCCAATTCAGGTGTCAACACAGTCCGCATCCATCGTCTGGAAGAAGACATGGAACGGACCCGGAGGACCAACAAAACCCTGCAGCAACAGCTGGCTGCCTCCCGTGCTGAAGTCTTAGAGCTTCGAGCTCGTCAGAGAGCTCAGGATCGACACCTTCAAGAGGTGTTTCGCCAAGTGTCCGACCTCAGGGCTCGCCCGAGGAATTCCCATCGCCATTAGATGATGTCTAGTACATCTCTGTCTATTGATTTAGGAATAGCCTTGAACTTATGTGCTCTAAGTAGCACTTGTCTGTTAAATATTCTTAACTTTCGATACTCTAATTAGGAATCTAGGACTGTCAGTCTTATCCTTTTGGTATGATGTAAGACCTACTGTTAGGTCGATTTTCCTTGAACTTATTACATCAGTAATACCCGTACTATAGAAATCTATCTAATCTGTGGGAAAAATTTGTACACTTGTGTATTCCTACTAATATTTCTTATTGTGATTTCAAACACTCATTCAACTATTGGGCTTTGGTTGGTTAGTCCATGTGTCACTCTCACGTTGCTTGCAAATTGATTCTTACCATCTTTCTTATCTTTATAAACTTATAGCTGAAAGATGCCTCCTCACAAATCTCCCAGGAATAGGAATAATCCTGCACCTCCACCGCCTCCAGTCCTCGATACTGCAGCCCTGAATGATGCCGTAGCTGCAGCAGTGGCAACTGCCATGGCTCAGTATCACTCATCAGATGCCAGCAGAGGTGGAACCCCTATGGAATCTATTCCGATTGAAATCCCTGTGTGCTCGAGAGAGTGCTCCTACAAGGATTTCACAAACTGCAAGCCGAAGCCTTTCTATGGCACCGGCGGAGTCATTGCCCTCTCGCAATGGTTCGAGAAGACTGAATTAGTCTTCGAAATCTGTTCATGCCCTGCTATGTGCAAAGTGAAATATGTCGCATGCACCTTTGAGGGTAAAGCCCTAACGTGGTGGAACGGCCATGTCAAAGCCCTAACTCTTGTCGTGGCTAACGACATGGGCTGGGAAACGATGAAGGACCTCATGACTGAGGAATACTGCCCGAGGGGCGAAGTCCAGAAGTTAGAACATGAACTCTGGAACCTGGCTATGAAGGGCACAAATGTGATCGCTTACACTGCTCGATTTAGCGAACTGGTGGCCCTATGCCCCAATATGGTTCCCACTGAAGGGAAAAAGGTCGAACGGTACGTATGGGGGCTAGTGCCTCCGTACCAGGGGAATCTCTTAGCATCGAACCCCGCTACCTTCGACAGTGCCAAGCGTTTGGCACAAAGACTCATTGACCATGGAGTCAAGACCCCTGCAACCACAACCACCCTAGCCATCCCAGAACCCTCCAAACCCGCTGGCACCAAGCGGAAGTTTTGGGATGAGAAGAAGAAGCAGAGAGTTGCAAAGAAACAACAAATCGTGGCAGTGCATGCCGCGGTAACCCCTACTGCAGCTACTGCTCCGGTGAGTAGGTATGTTGGAAGTTTGCCCAAGTGCAAAAAATGCAACTACCACCACAACGACGCCTGCCGTGAAATGTAGTGTTCTAACTGCAATAGAAAAGGACACACTGTCCGATTCTGTAAGTTCTCGGCACAACCGATCTCCCAAGTTCCTGGCTCAGGCGCGAGCCCAACTTGCTATGGATGTGGCGAAACAGGCCACTTTAAAAGGGACTGCCCCAAGGCGAGGAATACTAGAGGAGCAGGGAGGGTACTAGCTATAGGCCACGGGGAAGTAGTTGCTGACCCGATAGTGGTAACTGGTACGTTCCTCCTTGATAACTCCTATTCATGCATTCTGTTCGATAGTGGAGCGGAGCGAAGCTTCGTAAACCACAAATTTGCTCGCATGCTTAAGCAACAACCACACGCACTTATTGAACAATTCACAGTAGAAATGGAAAATGGGAAAACTGAAAGTACTAATAGCATATACTTAGGTTGCCTTCTAACCTTAGATAACCATTCATTCCCAATCGACCTTATGCCGGTCTCAATAAAAAGTTTTGACGTTATTATCGGCATGGATTGGTTAAGTCTTCATCGCGCCGACATCATGTGCTACGAGAAAGCAGTCCGTCTAAACCTCCCGTCTAACGAAACCCTTATAGTCTACGGCGACAAACCTGGTGCGAGTCTTCGCATTATATCTAGTATTCAAGCACAGAAATATCTGCGCAAAGAATACCATGCATTCCTTGCTCACGTCGTCGACACGAACCTAGAAACGAAAGAACTAAAGAACATCCCAGTAGTGAGCGACTTCCCCGACATTTTCCCAGAAGAACTACCCGGATTACCTCCGCAACGACAAGTCGAGTTCAGAATCGACTTAGTCCCAGGAGCTACCCCAGTAGCCAAGTCGCCCTACCGTTTAGCACGAGCCGAGATGCAAGAACTCTCTGGTCAACTTAACGAACTGCTCAGCAAGGGCTTTATAAGACCAAGTTTCTCACCTTGGGGAGCACCGGTCTTGTTCGTTAAGAAGAAAGACGGATCATTCCGTATGTGTATTGACTACAGAGAACTCAACAAATTAACGATCAAAAATCGTTATCCTCTGCCATGCATAGATGATCTATTCGACCAACTACAAGGGGCGAGCTATTTTTCCAAGATTGATCTGAGATCCGGATATCACCAGTTACGAGTGCTAGAGGAGGATTTGCCGAAGACAGCCTTCCGAACTCGTTACGGACACTACGAGTTCGTGGTGATGCCATTCGGATTGACCAATGCGCCCGCAGTCTTCATGGATCTGATGAATAGAGTATGCCGACCTTACTTGGATCAGTTCGTCATCATCTTCATTGACGACATCCTGATCTACTCCAGAAGTAAGAAAGAGCATGGCGATCACCTGCGACAAGTTCTAGAGACATTACGAAAAGAGAAACTTTATGCGAAGCTCTCGAAATGTGAATTTTGGATCCGAAGAGTCGAATTCTTAGGACACGTGGTAAGCGAAGAGGGAATCCACGTGGATCCATCCAAAATAAAATCCATTGAGAACTGGTCAGCACCAAAGATGCCTGCAGAAATTCGTCAATTTCTAGGTCTCGCTGGCTACTACCGCAGGTTCATTCAGAACTTCTCCCGAATAGCGAAACCTCTTACGACCCTGACCCAGAAAGGCGTGGCCTTTGACTGGGAAGAGAAGCAAGAAAGAGCGTTCCAAACGCTCAAACGAGCCTTGTGCACCGCACCAATACTATCCCTTCCAAAAGGAATAGAAGACTTCGTAGTCTATTGCGATCCATCCACTCAAGGACTCGGATGTGTTCTGATGCAGCGAGGTAAGGTCATCGCCTACGCCTCGAGACAGTTGAAGACACAGGAGCTTAACTACACGACCCACGATCTTGAACTAGGAGCAGTAGTGTTTGCTCTGAAGATCTGGAGACATTACTTGTATGGAACGAAGAGCACCATCTTTACCGACCACAAGAGTTTACAACATATTTTCGGTCAGAAGGAGCTCAACATGAGACAACGACGGTGGGTCGAACTACTCAGTGACTACGAATGCGATATTCGTTATCATCTGGGTAAAGCCAACGTAGTAGCAGACGCCCTAAGTTGGAAGGAATATTCTGGTCGCAAAGTCAAGTCATTATCGATAACCATCCATTCACACCTGACTAAGCAAATTCAGGCGGCTCAACTTGAGGCCATGAAACCTGAAAATGTGGCGAGTGAATCCCTTAGAGGAATGGACAAGAATTTAGAAGCCAAGGGTGACGGAGCTTTATTTTTCATGAACCGGATCTGGACACCGAAACACGGTGGTTTTCGAGACTTGGTCATGACCGAGGCGCACAACACTCGGTATTCCGTCCACCCAGGTTCAGATAAGATGTATCTGGATCTTAAAAAGCTATACTGGTGGCCTAATCTGAAAGTAGAGATTGCTACCTTCGTAAGTAAATGCCTTACTTGTGCAAAGGTTAAGGTCGAGTACCAGAAGCCCTCTGGTTTACTGCAACAACCAGAGATTCCAGAGTGGAAGTGGGAGCGGATCACTATGGATTTCATAACCAAGTTGCCCAAGACAACGGGTGGACTTGACACCATATGGGTCATCGTTGATAGATTGACCAAGTCTGCACACTTCCTACCTATCAAAGAAACCGACAAGATGGAGAAACTTACGAGAACATACATTAGGGAAATTGTACGGCTACATGGTGTACCTATTTCCATTATCTCCGATAGAGATAGTAGGTTCACCTCAAGATTTTGGCAATCACTACAACATTCCCTAGGAACAAGGCTGGACATGAGCACAGCCTACCATCCACAGACCGACGGACAGAGTGAGAGGACCATCCAAACACTGGAAGATATGTTGCGAGCCTGTGTGATTGATTTTGGGAAGGCATGGGATACTCATTTACCCTTTGTCGAATTTTCCTATAATAACAGTTATCACACGAGCATCAAGGCTGCTCCATTCGAAGCTCTCTACGGCCGTAAGTGCAGATCCCTTTTGTGCTGGGCTGAGGTGGGTGATACCCAATTAGCAAGAGGGCAAGCTTCCGACAGTATTCTCACCGGTCCGGAAATCATTCGGGAAACGACAGAGAAAATCGTTCAGATCCGTGAACGATTGAAAGCCTTTAGAGACCGACAGAAGAGCTACGCCGATAAACGAAGAAAACCTTTGGAATTTCAGGTGGGAGACCGAGTCCTTCTCAAAGTCTCACCCTGGAAGGGCTTGATACGCTTCGGCAAGCGTGGGAAGCTTAATCCGAGGTACATAGGGCCTTTCGAGATTCTTGCAAGAGTCAGCCCCGTAGCTTACAAACTCGACCTACCCGACACACTTAGTAACGTACATTCTACATTCCACGTATCTAACTTGAAAAAGTGTCTGTCCGACGAGACTCTCATAATCCCACTCGACGAGATCGAGATCAACGAGAGCTTCAACTTCGTGGAAGAACCTGTAGAGATCATGGACCGTGAGGTCAAGCAGACGAAACAAAGCCGTATCCCTATTGTGAAGGTTCGCTGGAACGCCAAGCGAGGACCGGAATTCACTTGGGAACGCGAGGATCAGATGAAGTTGAAATACCCTCATCTTTTCGCTTAATTGTTTGTAACTCTTATTTGCTTAAATTCTAATTTCGGGACGAAATTCCCTCTAACAGGGGGATGATGTGACAACCCGAAATTTCCATTTGTACGAACATCATCTACTCAATAGAAGCTAGTTCAGTTTCAGTGATTTTCATACTTTTCCGAACAAGTCTGTGTACATTAGGGTTTATGTTTAAGGAGATATCAGGAGAGTGGATGCTCCTGGTTTTGTGAAATTTGAGCATTTCAAGTTTCATAATGTTACAGTCCAATATCAAGAATAAAAATATTTTCTGCCAAAATATTCCAGGACTATAAATAGTTTTCTGAATTAAATTAATTCATTATTCACAATTCCAAATAGAGAAAAGCCATATTCTCTCTGACGGATCTTCGAGTTTTCATCCCAGATTGTGAGTCTACTTTACTAAATGTGTTTCAATACTTGTTAGATGCTTTATAACATCAATTACATGTTTAGATTACAAGATCCGGGAGTTTACCGCCCAAGAACGTTCTTGGGGAGCAAACTCCAAAATGGAGCTTTAAGGCTACCTAGACCCATTTTCTTGTTAAGCAACTCATTGAGGACTTAGTATATGATCATAAGAGACTAGAAAGCATCCAAAATCAACAAGTAATAGGAGTTTACGGCCAAGAACTTCTCTTGGGCCGTAAACCCCTTTTTAAGGGCATTTAGTGCCCTAAACCACCCCTAAAGCTTAAGGACTTTAACCCTCATATGCTTGTACCTATTTTGGACATCAAAACACTTCAAAATCATAAGTTTATGGGAGTTTACGGCCAAGAACATCTCTTGGGCAGTAAACCCCTTTTCCAAGGGTTAAATGCACCACAAACACCCCTAAGGCCTTAAGACAATTACCATTAAACACCTAGGACTTGAATGGGGAGTAAAAGACATCAAGAACATCCCTTAAAGGGAGTTTACAGCCAAGGAACACCTCTTGGGCCGTAAACTCCAAGTGAAGGCATAAAAGTGTGCCTCTTGTCCCCATTAGCCTTAGATAAAATCATGGAAGCCATCCTAGATGTGCAAGTGCTTCAAAACAATTAAAAGCCATCACCCCATAGGAGTTTACAGCCGTAAACTCTAGGGTATATGGACTATAGGGCGTAAACTCCCCTATGGAGCATTCTAGGGCCTTAAACTACTTCATGTGTTATTCCAACAAAGCTAGGAGTGTTCTCGGACCAAGATAACACTTTAAAACACCCAAAACCACCAAGTGAGGAGTTCACGGCCATAAACCCATGTGTTTACGGCCGTAAACTCCAAAGGGTGGGGTTTGTTGGGTGGTGAACTCATATGCAAGGCCATTTGATGCTTCAAACCCTTTTGCCTTGTCCCGTAGCAACTAAGATGCAACCATTAGGACCTTTAACACTTATGAAAAGTGTTTGCTTGTTCCTAAGTGTATTAACTTATTTATTAAGTTATTATTTGGCTAATTAGTTATATATATGCTTATTATATGATAACTAGGCTCGTGCGTGTAAACAAGTCTCCGTTTGCCACCTAGCACGGTATCCGACACTGCAATTCAAACAGCTCACCACAAGTGAGTTCATACCCCTTGAATCGACCTTTGAAATGATTTTAAATGTTTAAAATACTTTATGGGGGGGGGGATACAAGTCAAATACTTATAGTTATCGCTTCAATCACATGTGATTGCATTTAATCACATGTGATTAATAACTAGGAAAACAACGATTTTTACCAGTGTTCAAACTGTTTATCAAACTACTTTACTTTGAAATGTGTTACAAACTCTTTTACTATCCAAACTTATTTACAAAATGTGATTTAAACAAATGTTTCTTATACTTAAAACTGTTTTATCAACTTATGCCTTCAAATTGTTTTATAGATTGACATCAAGTCGATTTTCTCTTGAAATTATATTTATGTTTAAAATGTCTTATGAAAACTTATTTATGCTTTTATATATTCAATTGCATGCCCATATATGTATAGATGTATAAATAATGTTTAAAGGACTTAGGAAGGCCATCCGCCCTATTTCCTTTTCGCGCCTTGAGATGTGGTCTGGTGGGATTTCGGGTGACCATCCGAAGGTCGTTTCAATATTACTTATATATCATATATACATATATAGACATAAAAGTACTTCCATATTCATACTTATCAGTACATCAATAGTTAGTTACCATCGGGGTAACACAGGAACATATACAGCTATACTAGAAACAAGTACATATACAGCTATACTAGAAACAAGTACATATACAGCTATACCAGAACCATGTACATATATAGTTATACTAGAAACATGAACATATACAACTATACTAGAAACATGTACATATACATCTATACTAGAAACAGGACATATACAACTATACTAGAACGAGAAACATTACATATACAGGAATACGTTAACAATTGTGATCCACTGTGTCGGAGCATGCCTTAAATGTCATGGCCCGAGTTGTAGCCAGAATTCTCTTGGAGGGAGAGCGTGAGTTTGCGTATAGATCTATACTGGATTGACTATCCTACACCTTGCTGCTAGCTACAGCCGGACTTGCAGGTCTGTGGGTGCCAAACGTCATTTCTTTATTACGACCATTCATTATGTCGTTGTTACCAGTCGATAGCATGGTGCAATTTATCACATTATACCTTAAAATAAATCCGGTTTAAGGTAGTTAGTACAACAGTAGTTCTTATTATACAAAACTACAGTACTACATCGATTTACCCATTACATATTTTAGTGATAATCTCACTTAAGCATTAATGTACAAACTATATTTTATTAAATGATAGTTATACTTGGGTAATTAGACACTTTTACATCAAACGAGTACACAAGACAGTTAAGCCTTGGTAGAAGTTTACTTTTATAGAAAATATAGGATTTTCTGAGAGATTCAAACTTTTACTAACACTTTCAAACATTTACTTACATTTTTACAAACTTATACATTGAGACAGGTTCAAACGTTTTTGACAACAAACATTGGCACTAAAATACTTATGAACTCACCAGCTTAATGCTGATAAACTCTTTCAAAATAACTTGTATTCTCAGGTCATCAGTAGACAGGTACCGAGGCTAGCTTTTGAGAAGATGGAGTGCATTCAAGAATCATCTCATATTATTTTGTGTTACATTATTTTTGGTGTCTATATCTATACAGAACACACTTGTATTAAAATTATATATTTAATGCAATGGATGATGTTGTTTGCTTATTTACATTTACTGTGTTGTGATACTATACATGATGTCCTCCACCCCAGAATGTTTCCGCCGTTCTTGGTTTTGGGGTGTGACACAATTCCTATCAACATCATTCCAGAAGAGGTATTTCTCTCATTTAAAACTATTAAATCGTATCATTTTCGGACCAAAAGTCCTTCGGACCTGTTAGGCGCTTACCAGAACACATACTAGCCCTTATTCCATCTGACTCCCTTTATTTGAAAGAACACTTAGAGACTTCGATTGTGTTCGATCCAACACAATCCACCCCAGTCTCTGTTGAGCCTATCTCGGACAAGGTCAAGGCATGTTCTTCAGGAGGAAAGTAAAAGAAAGCGGCCAAGCGCAAATTTTCCCCATCTAAGATAAAATCCAAAAAGAGATCTAAAGTTAACCCCTCTTCTTAACAGGAAGGAGTAAAGAACACTCCGGTTGACTCTGGCCATCCTTCTACCCCTCCGACCCACTCTTCCGAGGTACCCCTCGTAGTTTCAAAATCACCTGTACACACTCACGGGGAGTCTGCTAATAATCCACCCTCACCTTCCGAACAAGGTGATGTTGGTGTTAAACAAAGTTCCTTGCCCCCATGGAACGAATCCATGTGTTAAATTTGATATCCCGATTTCTTCCACACACACAAGTCCGGAACCCCTATTCCAAACCCCAAGCATTCCTAATATGGAGTTGTCCCTCCTACTTCGGACGCCTCAACTGGTCTAATACCCGAAAGGAGTATATGATGACCAGGCATTAAAGAACCACTTTGGGAAGAGTTTTTGGACAGGGATCACTCAACGCGTCCGGAGCTCACAAGATCCCAAGTTGTAGGAACACTCATCTCCATAAGGAACATGACCATTCAGAGCAACATGCCTTTTGTTGTACCTTCTGATGAAGTAGCTGATCTGGAGTTTGCTTTCGGAGAAACTCCCAATACTCCATTTCATGATACAATGCACTCAGATCCCAATGAAGAGCGTTCTAACAAGGTTATGTTCGCTGATGAAGGTGGCTTCGTTGATGCTCCCTAGTTTTTCACATCACTCCTTTTTCCTTCAAAGCCTTCCTTATCAAGGCCATATTTGGACTTCAGAATTTCATCTTCCTCTTCGGAATCACTTGATGAAGAAATTAATGTAGAGGATCATGTCCAAGCCACTCCTGAAGGTGAAACTGTGTCCACCCCCAAGAACATTGTTGTTGATCTTACTCCTCCTGGCTCTCCTGAACAACAACCCAATCAAGAAGTTGAGAAGAACAAGTCCCGAGATTCCACTTCAAACACCAGATCTTTTGCAGGAAACTATGTTGATCAGTTTGCCCTCCTTGAAATTCGAGACTCTATTTCCGGTACCATGAAGAAAGTCAATGCAATAGAAGCTTTCGTGGACGGACTCAACACAAGACTCGATGTCAAGGTTTTTGGACTGGATTCCAAATTGGATGCAATCCTGAACTCCTTGTCCACAACCAAACCATCCAGACCCACCACTGCGGTACGAGAAGCTCAACTAGATCAACTCATTTCCTTAAGGCTCAAGCACACCATTGAGGAAGTTGAGAAGAAATCTGATGAAAGCATTGATCACTACCTTGACACCATCACCAAAATGTTAAAGGTCCATGATGATAGGCTTAATGCTTCCTACGAACTCATTAAGCAAACTTATATTCATCATGAAAAGCAGATCCAACGATTGGAGAAGGAGATCCAGAAGAAGGATGAGATGAATCTCATCATGCAACAGGTCCTCATCAAGCTTCTTAAAGCATGATGGAACATCACAGACGTTCCAAATCACAAGTTCGATGAGATGCTCTCCATTCTTTCCCAACTATTCGATCACCTCAAAGCTCAAGCTCCTCTGTTGAAGCCTACGATGCTCTCACCCTTCAGCTCAACACCAGCTTCCAAAAGGTGTTTGATAAATTTCCGGACCTAAAGGAGTCCGTTTTGCTTGCACCGAATCCGAGGTTCACCAATGCAAGAGGGGGAGAAGGACCAAGTTATAGACATCAACCATGGAGATCTGCCTCGGAATATCAGCTTCGATATGAAAATTCCGATGATGAAGTCCAAGTTCTTTCCGGACTTCTAGGAAATGATGATGATGATGAAAGTGAGGAAGAAATGGAGTATGTCAAAAAGGCAATAGTAGGTCTTTAGGCTCCAAAGAAGCAACCTACTAAAGTGATGACTGAAGAAGAACAAAGAATTTGGTCTACAGTTTCATGGCCATCTACACTGTTAGATGTTCTTAAAAGCAATATTGAAATTGCTAAGGTTAAGACCAAACTAACGGTTGACGCCTTTTGAGGCACCTCATCCATGCTACCTCTTATTCCGACTCCAAAATTGCTCCAATCGATGAAGGTTCTCCACTCCGGAAACCAGATGATATTTCGGAAGAGCCCCTGCCCTCCTCTCCCCCAAAATATACGATCGATGAAAACATGCAACTTATTCTCTCCTCTCTTCAGAAGCATCAAGACAAGGGCAAGAAGCCCATTTCGGACGTCTCTTACACTTTTACACCCTTGACTCATAAGAGTGGCTGGTCCCAAGAAGAGATTAACAATGCCTTGGAAAATAGCATCCAGATCCAATCCTTCAAGGAGGATAATCCTCATCTGATGTTGGGTATCTCTCCGCTTTGTAGAGATGGAATCTTGAAGGACGTAGACATAGTGCCCTTTATGTACTATGATCTTCCAAATCAAGATTCAGACCAAATTAACCTGCCTTTATCTCCGTTCAACAAGACCTACACCAAATTTTCTCCACTTCATCCGGAAGATGATCCGCAAATGATTATTCGGACCAGACGTGAAAGACTAAAGACTTTTTATCCCAAGAATGCACTCCCTCTCAAAGAAGTTTGGTCTCGGAAAAGGATCACAAAAATTTCCGACTTCGGAAGAAAGATCCTGATTAAGTTTGAACTCCACTGCGTGTTGTTCCGGTATCATGTATTCCGGAACAAACCGATTCAAAAACCCATTACTGATGCTGACTTCCCCGCCATCAATCCAAATGACATCCAGACTATTGCTGCTCACTTCCGAAGCATTCAGTCAGATGATCTTAGTATGGGAACTTATCACGCTGCTCTAGGATTCCTCAAGGACTACGTCGCTGAATTCTGCAGATGTGACTATGAATTGTCACATCTGTTTGGAACAGAAAAATACTTGGCTAAAATCAACTTTAAACTGCCAAAAGCTGAAATCTGGCCAGAAGGCCCCATCGATTCGCCAGTGCTTGGTTTTGTCTATCACCAAAGAAAAAAAATCAGAACGACCACTTTCGGGTTCAAGACAAACACCTGGTTCCCACCAAGAAACTTCAGAAGCTCATTAGTCGAGCATCCAAGTCCAAAGCTCCTGAGCACGTGAAGACCAAGTTCATCATTCGGCTACAATGGTACATTGGAGTTCGAGAATGGTTGTACCGGGCGTATGTGTTCATCAAAGAAGATTCAAGCGGTACTTACTAGATTGCTAAGTTCACTTAGGGGGAGATTGTTGGAACCTAAAAGTGAACCACTAGCAATCACTATCCTTTGTATGTTCCGAAGTCAGTCCTTATTTCAGAGTCAACTTAAAGTCCGGGGTTTGTATGGTGTCCGCAGTGAAGATTGGTGAATGTCCGAAAATACTCTTCTGTCTATATTAATTGTATTTGTCATTTTTTTTTGATGTAACATGTCATAGGACTTAGTCCCTTTTGTCAAAACTTAGATAATCAGAGTGTCAAGAGTAACTCTATTAACCAATTCTATGTATGTGTTATGGTCTGAACGATGTAATCAGTCTTCCTATTTATAGGAGAATTTAATGACAAAGTACTTGACAGATTGTTCAAACAAAAATAGCAATATTCTACTTTACTTCACCTTCCATTCTCTTTCAAGTCATTCTATCAAACATTCTTCTTGTTCTTCATTTATTGTCTTTACCTTGATCATTATCTTCACTCTTCATTATTATCATGAAAAGTTTGTTGAATGCATGAACTCAGACTTGACTAGTCTTGCCAGACTTGACTGGAACATTCCTTAGTAAGCAGACATTGATCTTAAGCATTAACTCAAGGTTTGAGTTTTCAAACCTTGTCCCTGTGCATAAGATTATAAGTTCATAATAACGACTATGAATATAAAGATAAGTTATACATAAGGTATGGTAAACATAACTCAGCTTATAGGTTGTTTAGCGAAGACGCATAAAGTCGCAGACAGAATTTCGACACCAAAGACTTTTTCCGTCCGTTTTCCATCGATGCAACACTTCATCGCGAATATTTTGGGGCTCAAAGGGCCAAAATTATAGAGAGATTAAGAGTTTCTAGAGAGAGAAACAAAAATAGGAACGAACATTTTACACATATTCTAGATAATAAGCACTTAATTTCACATATAAACTTTCAACGAATATTTAATACTTTTAATAAATATTTATATTAAAATCATGTTCAAGAATGTAATTATGCACTCACCTGATATAGGTGGAAGACTCGTAGGAAAGTCACCTCTTTGACTGGTATTAATGATATATCTTATTTATAAGTTCATAATAATGATTATGAATATAAAGATAAGTTACACATAAGGTATGATAATCATAACTCAACTTGTAGGTTGTTTAGCGAAAACTCATAAAGTCGCAAACAGAACTTCCACACCAAAGACTTCTTCCGTCGGTTTTCCATCGATGCAACACTTAATCGCGAATACTTCGGGGCTTAAAGGGACAAAATTATAGAGAGATAAATATTTTCTAGAGAGAGAAACAAAAATAGGAATGATGAACAATCATCGCGATACACTTTATTTTATCGCTTAACGATAAATTTTATATTCAGGTTTTCTCTAAATATTATATAATCTTAATATTTGTTCACATATATACGACAAATATCTATTAGCTCGTAACGTATATAAAGAACAATACCTTATTTAAGGACCTTAATTGTTCAACTAAATGTATTATTATTATTATTATTATTATTATTATTATAACCTAAAACGTCTAGTGCGAGTTGACGGACGTTACAATTGGTACGATGGTGGCGGTGCTCCAGTGGCGATGGTTCTCAAATGGCGTCGGAGCTCTTAAGGTTGATATACTCAGACGACTAGATAATACTATAGGGAAAAATTAAAGATAATATTCTTTTAGGTTATCCCTAGTTTTTAATGGGATCGGTTGAATTATGGTCTTAAACTTTTTTTTTAAGTTCATCAGCTTTTATATATATATATATATATATATATATATATATATATATATATATATATATATATATATATATATATATATATATATATATATATATATATATATATATATATATATATATATATATATATATTTATACTAGTTTATAACCCGTGGAAACCAGGGTTATAAAATTAATTAAACTTTAACAGTAAAAACTTAAAATTATTAGTCAATTATTTTAATAAATTATTAATTAACTGATATTTTTTTAGTTATATAAAATTTAATCGTTAATTTAAATAAATATATGAAATTCTATCACCTTATAATTTATATTAATTTTATTTTAATTTTTATTCTAATGTTATTAATTTATTGTAATTAAAGTAGGAAATTTAAATTTAAAATTTTTAAATTAAGAATTAATAAGTTGACAAGTGGCATACATTAATTAGGAGGTATAATAGGATGACACATGACATAAGAAGAATAAAATCTACATTAATTATGAGACTTAATATGATGACACATGTCAAAAGCAGATTAAAACTATTCTTTTATTAGCATAGGGATATATATATATATATATATATATATATATATATATATATATATATATATATATATATATATATATATATATATATATATATATATCACACTATCACCAATGCTACAATCACCATTGTTAATGTTATCCCTCCTACCACCTCCGCCACCATGTCCGATATCATTGCCACTACCACCACGTCATCGTAACCGTCGCCACCAACTATAATATTAATATATGAATAATTATTTATGAACACATGCACACACACACACACACACACATATATATATATATATATATATATATATATATATATATATATATATATATATATATATATATATATATATATATATATATATATATATATATATATATATATATATATATACACACATCATCTTGAGTGGATAATGTAGGTATGTCATTGTGTGAAAGTCATAAAATTAAAACCAAAAGGTATAAATAGACATGCAAGGTCTTTTCTCTAATCGTATATGGATGCAAACTTGTGTGGTAAATTCAAAAAAAAATTTATAATAAAATTTCATATATCACGAAAAATATATGACAATGACAGCACCTATTCCCATTTCTCATACCTTATTATATCGAACTCTCTTCATATTTCTTCGCCATCAGCCACGCGCAACACCTATACCCATTTCAAACTTCTTATTGTTGCCCCGATGCAGCAAACATATAACACTTTTTATCTCGCAACTATTTGTTTTTTAGAAGTCTTCGAAGTAAAAAACCTATACTTGTGTTCTGTTAGGGACAACATTTGTATTTCCTCTTCTAACATTTTTTTTTCTTGTTGAAATCTTGATAATATGTTGTTGAAATCTTGTTGAATTCTTGTTTCACCTTCTTTTTTTTGTTTTTTTTATATTGAATAATAATAACTTTTTGCTGAATTATCATTATTTTTTTTTTGTTCAAATATCATTGTTTTTTTGCTGAAATATCATAAATTCTTGCTGAAATTTCATGCATTATTAATTTCGGTATTAAAAAAGTATTTTGGGTTATATAAAATTAGTTCATTTTATTTTTCTAATATCTAAAGTATCATGCGGATGTTAAAAAAACAAACACACTTCTTATTACAGTTTGCAGTCGTTTGGTCCACCTCTGCTACTGCAAAGGGTTGTAGAGGTAGTCCGTAGACTTCATGAATTTTTGCTTCAAGAAAAAAAAACAACACATCTCTCCTCCACTGTTAGCACACACACCACCATTATCAATGACCTCGCCCTCATCTATGATTATAGATTTCATGTTTGAATACACCATCGCCAGCCTTACCACCACTCACTTCGCTACCCGAATGACCCTAGTCATCATTGTATTCCTATCTACCACTAATAAATATTGTACATACACAATCAGTTACCACTCCACCATCATCGTTCTATAAAACGTGAACTGCTCCTCTTTAAATTATAGAATCAGGTTCAACACATCTACAAATAGACACACTCTCAGCTGTTGGTGATTTTGTATCATCAATGTGTATATTAAGTGTAATGGATTGACTTGTTGACTAAAATCAATTTTGATGAATATTCAACAAGTAAGGAAGGTGCGGAGGGCACATTTGTTTAATTTTATTCAATATTCAAAGTAGATTGTCATTTAGGAGCAAAGCACCTAAACAAACGGGGTCCCGGTGCAACGCCCCTGGGAGCGGGGTCTAAGCGGCAGAGCCCCTGGGAGCAGGGGCTCTTGGTTGGGGTCGAGCTGGATAGTTTTCTGATGGATCAAAAATCTGAATTTTTTGAAATAAACCCGGTTTTTTACTTTGTTTTGACCGTTATAGAAAGAACTCGGATTGGTGATAGTTTTCAGACATCAAACGGTTTATTGTGAGTTTTTCAGACATACAACTGTCATGTGACAGTTTTCTAATAAAAAAGGTATTTAACAAACTTTCATCAAATGATACATTCGAAATTAATAACAATCATATTTTTTGTTCTTGCTCTCAATTTATGAGTCTTATCCGATTAAAGATAGGGAGTACCACCCAAATACTTTAATCTGAAAGTGATACCACAATTCTTAGAGTTTCCAAGCCTTTTTATACCCCAAATTTCTAATAATGATTAAAGTATTTATGTGATCATGGGAAGTAGCAATTATGTGAAGGAAATGACAAGTAAGTTTGACAAACTGGATAAGTTTGAAAGGAAAGACTTTCATAGATGGCAGAAGTAGATGGAATTTCTCCTTACCACTTTGAAAGTAGTGTATGTTCTGAGTGCACCCATGCCAGTATTACCATAATCTGTTGAAGATGAACATTTGGAGGCAGCAAGAAGGAGATCATAGTGGGATGATAACGTCTATTTTATGCATATATTTATGATGTTTTCTTATTATTTTATACTAGTTTTTTATGTTATTTAGAACTCAAATATACTTAATATGCTTTGAAATATTCAACTACAGTAAAAATGGGAGCTGGAATGCAAAAGGAAGAGCATGGAGCTGAAAAGATGCAAAAAGGATATTGTTGGCAGATTGACCCCTCTTCAGTGTTCCGGCTATATCTAATGACTCGTAAGTCCAATTGATGAGATTCAAAACGTTATGAAAACAAGACGAAATTTCCTACGACTTATGTGAGAGGGACTTTTGGCTAATTCAACACTTCTCTTATCCAAAATCGGTCTTGAAGATGAAGCATAAAAGTTGGACGGAAATTCCCTCCAAGTTACTTATTCCCCAAGCACCACTTATCTTATTTTTATTTGCTTAATCCCTAAGCCACCATTAGTTTCCTTATTACAATCCAATTCTAATATTCCATATAAATTCCATCTCCATCAACTATAAATACCCCATATCATTCCACCATTTTCATAATCTATGATATTCCACTTCGACTTGTGCAACAAGAAAACTTCATAGCTGCCGTTTTGAGGGTCGAAAAGGCGGCCGAAGGGCCGTCAAGCTGATATGGAGCAAAGATCTAAGGGATTAGAGAGCGGATTCATGTCGGTAATCATGTGATTTGTTATCATGACCATGTTTGCATTCCATTGTGATGTCATTATGTGTTTACTTTCTGATTTAGGTGTTAAAACCTTTTACTTTGTGCTTATGACTGAATTAATCTTTGAATTATTGGTTTAATTGTTATTTGGATTATTTATTCTTATTTAATTTATTTTTTCAAGTTTGATTGAAGATCCATATGTGTTACAGATTGTTGTTTTGTTTCCTAGTACTGAATTAATAATGTTTAGATCGATGAGCATCTAGCTGTATTAGTTTGAATCATAGTTGTCCAATGACCATTGGTGATTATGACTAGAGTTTTGACCAAAACCTAGGATTAGGAAATAAAGTAATGAACTTTAACGTGTGTGCATGAGTAAAATGATCATTCGCTACATGATTTAACTTCTAAGACTATTAGAGTTAAATAAGATCAAATCTTGCTTAATACGAACCAAATACTGATTTGCATGATTGTTTGTTCACTTGATCAATGAGTTAACAATTGTGTTGAAATCAAAGGATTAGCAGTCGTGACCATGACACTAGTCATATTAGGAATCGGTGAACAATGAATAATTATCCATTGTATCAATAGTTAGCCATTAATTTAAGAAGTAATTCATCTGAATCAAAGTACCTAAAGAAATTTGTATCCCAGTCAGTTTATCGAGAATTGCTATTAGTTATTCGTTTGAGATTTAATAAACATTTATTTATTCCTTTCGTGTGTTTTGTAACCTATAATCAAATATTTTAAATTAATTCACTACCGTTCCCCTTGTGTTCGACACCTTTGCTTATCAAAGCTATATTATATTCGATCGGGTTCACTGCCTGTAAGGTGTGGTTTAGATGCGATAAATTTGGACTTATAAATAAAAAACTAGTGCATTAAAAATATACATCATGGGAAAATGATGATTACATATGTCGTGGTCGTATTCTCAATGGTATGTCTGAATCTCTTTTTAATATCTATCAAAATTTCGAATCTACAAAAGAACTATGGGATTCTCATGAATCTAAGTACATGGCTAAAGATGATTCTAGCAAGAAGTTTCTTGTTAGTAACCTTATGGGTTACAAGTTGGTTGACTCCATGCCTATTATGGAACAATTCCATGAAATATTAAGGATTTTGGGACAGTTTTCTCAATGCAATCTGAAAATGGATGAATCCATTTTTGTGGCTATGATCATAGACAAACTACCCCCTTCTTGGAAGGATTTTCAACACAATCGGAAACATAACAAAGAGGAATTGACTTTGACTCAATTTGGAAGCCATTTACGGATTGAATAGTCCTTAAGGACTCAAGAACTTGATAACAATCCCAAAGGAAAGAACCAAGTTAGTTCTTCTTCTGTGAACATGTTGGATGGAGAAGGATCAAAGAATCAAAAGAAGTCTAATGGAAAAAAGGAAGTTTAAAGGAAAGGATGACAAGTCTTCCAACAATAAGGATAAAGTGGTATGTTAGAATTGTAAAAAACGGGTCACTTCAAGAAAGATTTTTGTTTTCGTAAAGTGAACAAGGATGGTGCTGGACCAAGTGGATCCAATGATGCAGAAAAGAAACAAGTTCAGAGTTCTGTTTTCATGCAAAATTCTAAATATATTCAGAATTATATTTATGTGATTTTTGAAGCATTTTATGTGCAGGATGATAATGTTGCATGGTAGGTTGATTCGTGTGACAACTGTCAATTCAGGTCATTCTCGGACTCATGCATCTTTGTAATAACCATTCATGCACAACATGCCATGACCTAGTAGTATAAATTAGGTCAAAAATCATGCATAAACTAGGATCCAACTAAGGTCTAGGACTAATATACTTGATACTTACAATTCTAGTAAGTTGCTTAGCTACAATAGGAAATGCCAATACTATAATTAGAATAAAGCTTCAAGCTTTGTTATAATTGAAATAGGGTATAAAACCCTAAAAATAAATTAAAACATTCTAATTATACTTCAACATGTTGTGAATATCAAACAATATTCCAAAAACCCTAAAGAGCCAAAAATCCAAAGTTATAAATTATAAAGCTTAAAAACTTTATAAAATTTGGCTATAAACTTCCTAATATCAAATTGTTATTAATGAAATTAATAATTATAGTCAATGAAATAGAAACTAAATTACCAAGTATTAATCATAATTCATTTGTTGAAAACAAGATTTTAAATAAATCCAAATTTGCTTAATAATCACTTTTATAAAAATTAGATTTTTATAAAAATTAAGGAGGGATTTTTATAAAATTTGAATTGAGGAGAGAGAAGGCCCTAATCCACTCAAAAATCTGGCCATTCTCCCCTCCCCATGCTCCCTCTTCCCAAAAACTTCAATCATTAAGTCAAAACCCTCACTCCACCTCTTCTTTCTCCACTCTCTTACACTCCACTCTTCACACACTTCACTCTCTTCTTCCCTCTCTTCTTCCCTCTCTCTAAACTCAAGAAAATCCTCTCATTTCTCTGCAAAATTTCGAGATTGTGAAGCCCTTGAAGTGTTCTTACTTCCCTCAAGATCATAACAAAGGTAAACAACACCATCTTCTTCCACAGTTACATGATTCTACTCCTTTTCTTTCTTAGTTCTCTCTTCTTTTCGGATTCTATGCCATTCCATGGCTAGAAATCTTTATATTTTCCCTTGTGGTTTGTAGATTCTCACCATAACACAATGCATGTGTAAGAGATGGTGAAAATCCGGGATCAAACCCATGCAAGGAGTGAAAAAGATGCACATATGATCATGTGACATCAAAACATAATATTTCATGTTCTTCTCCATTTCTTTTGTGTTCATGCATGACCAAAAGCATTTAAACCATTTCTAGTACATCTTGGATGCTCATTCATTCCATGCATGTGTTAGAAATCAGGCCTTACCAAGGACATGCATGATGTTCTTGTTGAAATACCCTAATAATGCACACAAGCAAACATGCAATCTGCCAGATTACTTTGTTCGACTTTGAACGGTCATAACTCAGTCATTTCTTAACGAAATCATGATATTCTTTTTGTATTGGTTAGTTCCACGAGTTAACTTTCAAACCCAACTGGTCTTACTGTAAAATATTAAATATCCGATTTTTGGAAATTTTTACAAAAAGATTGCGGATACAGCTCTTTTTCTGTGATCACTATTTTTGTCTTGCATAATCAATGGTCTTAAACCCAACCATAAATCTAAGGAAAAATACCTTAGAAACTTAACATATCTAGTGAATGATGGTTGAAATTTCGTGGCTTAAAACCTCACTGAATGGGCTACACAAATTCATGAATTTCAGCCACATCTACACTTCATGCATTATTGCATGCAACTTTTCTTAAATTGTTTGGAATCATTACCCTCATTTCTCTTCTGAATAAATTTTTTTTACATTTTTCCTTTTGAAAGCCCTTGCAAGCATGAGATAATCTGGAAATTTTCAAGAGCTTTTGTTATTTCTTTGATTTATTAGAGTTATTGCTAAAACCAAGGGCATAAATCATATAAAATACTTCCAGAGGTCAATAAATCCTAAATACATTCATGGATGATCCTTATGGGGAATAATAACCTCTCACCAAATTTCAGCAATTTTTGTTACTGTTTAATACGATTTCTAATTTTCTTTTGTTTAGGACATGATAAATTACAAAACCACTTTAAAATTGTATCTAACAATTTTCGCATACCTTACCTGTGATGGGTGGCTCCAGAAAATAATTTCAAGATTTTTCATCATGTCTTGCTATTTTTCCCGATTTTTGGTAATTATAATGGTTTTAAAATGGGAAAAATAGTTCTGATTATCCAAAATTCATGAACATTTACCAGGATATCATATTATACAGTAGGAGGTTACATAACAATTTTGAGGATTTTTCTATACTGTAAACTATTTTTCTCTTATTTTCTAAAGTTAATTGCATTAAAATGCACTTAAATATACATAAATACCCAAAACCAGTTTATACATTATGAAAACCCCTTTTGATATTTTTCCCAGGATATTTATACTGTAAATGATGTTACAAAAATTTATGGTGATTTATTTTAACTGTTTAATATTATTTCTTCAATTAATGACTATTTAAAGGAATAAAACAAGGAAAAATAGAAATACCCACTGAAAAATATATTTTATAGTTTTCCCAGCCTATTTATGTACAATAACAGTTAATTAAAAAGTTTGGGTAATTTTGGAAACTGTTTTCTATTTATTTCAATTTTTATTGAAATAAACGCTCAAAAATCATAAAATATAATTAAACAGCTTGAAAATCCAGTTTTATAATTTTTCCAGCTTAGTAATGTGTAATAACAGTTAAATAAAAAGTTTGAGAATTTTTATCCTTTGAATGCTATTTTCATGAATTTATGTTGTAATAAGGACTTAAAAAAAAATTGGAAAATTTATATGCCAATGTTGTAATTAATCGCCCGATATGTAGAATTTCATTACTTCAGAAAAAGTGTAACTAATTGATATAAAATCCAATACAAAAACATAAATTGGCATTTCCCTATATGTAGAGTTTAGTATATTAGCATTAGATATCGACATGGAAACTCACTAGTGTGTGTGTTTGATGTCGTAGGATCCCGGTAGTAAGATGTTGGTGCATCCCGAAGTACCGCTTGTGCCTACACAAAACATCGTGAGTATTCACGTACTCCCCTATTTTTGGTTTTTATGTTTTGGGGTGGAAAAGCATGTCCTAAACTACTGATGTTCGTTATATTTAATTGATTCGTATAAACTTGATTACTATATTTTTCATACTGTGAGTATTCACGCACTCCCCTATTTACGATTTTTATGTTTTGGGGTGGAAAAGCATGTCCGAAAATCTATTTATTGTTCGTTGTATTTAAATTGATTTGTATCAAAATTGGTTGCTATATTTTGCATATTGTGAGTATTCACGCACTCCCCTGTTTTCGATTTTTATGTTTTGGGGTGGAAAAGCATGTCCGAAAAACTATTTATGTTCGTTGTATTTAATTGACTCGTATAAACTTGATTACTATATTTTGCATATTGTGAGTATTCACCACTCCCCTATTTTCGGTTTCTAAATGTTTTGGGGTGGAAAAGCATGTCCGAAAAACTATTTATGTTCGTTGTATTTAATTGACTCGTATAAACTTGATTACTATACTTTGCATATTGTGAGTATTCACGCACTCCCTTATTTTCGATTTTTAAATGTTTTGGGGTGGAAAAGCATGTCCTAAACTACTTATGTTCGTTGTATTTATTTGACTCGTATAAACTTGATTACTATATTTTTCATATTGTGAGTATTCACGCACTCCCCTATTTTCCGTTTTATGTTTTGGGGTGGAAAAGCATGTCCAGAAAAACTATTATTTGTATGTTGTATTTAAATTGATTTGTATCAAACACGATTGCTATTGTATTGCTATGTTTCTTTATGTATGTCTATGCAACACGGAACATGAGAACTTATCGTACTAAGGCCCTTCCCTTATCTCTAACCATTAACTCTTTGAGCCAATGGTCATTATGGATAGCGCTATTAGGAATTGACAACTCCTCACTCGCCCGAATCGCTGGAGTGCATGATACCATGTTCATCTATGGAACGACAAGCATAGATCTCGATAGGGCTTCAGTCATAGGTTTGGTTGAGACTCATTGTTTGCTCATACACATACAAACTCGTTTCTCGTTATAGCAATAAACTTGTATTCATTAATAGCAATCAACTCTGTTTATCATTAAAGCAATGTACTTGTATTTACGAAAAGCCTTATTTCAAGCTCGATTTTATAAACTTGTGAACTCACCAACTATTTTCATAGTTGACGCTCGTTTTACATGCTTTTTCAGGAAATCATTAGTAAGTGAATGTAAAGATTCATCATCATAGAGCATGTTGCATCGTGTTGAAGCTATTATGAAGTTATATTTTGATTAATGTTGTTTTGGAAAAACTTGTACTTTGTTTCTTTTAAGCTATGGGTTGTAAACTTTTAAATACTGCTATGGTGATGTATCTTTATCTTTTGCAATGAAACCGTTATCGCTGTCATACCTTGCGTTTCCGCTTTAGCGGGGTGTGACAGAAGAGGTGGGTTAGACCTGATCCCACATCGGCTTGGAAGGAGAACGAAACATTCCTTATAAGGGGTGTGGATACCTTCCTTGTCACAACGCGTTTTAAATCCGTGAGGGCAGCAGATCCCATAAGAACTCTGCAGTTAAGCGTGCTCGGGCGGGAGTAATACCAGGATGGGTGACCCCCTGGGAAGTCCTCGTGCCGAGTGGCCCAAAGCGGACAATATTGTGATACGTGCCAGAGGGGGATGTTACAAATGGTATCAAAGCTAGGGCACGAGTCGATGTGTTCGACGGGGACGTCGAACCCTATAATGGGGGGTGAAGGTGGGTTAGACCTGATCCCGCATCGGCTTGGAAGGAGAACGAAACATTCCTTATAAGGGGTGTGGATACCTTCCTTGTCACAACGCGTTTTAAATCCGTGAGGGCAGCAGATCCCATAAGAACTCTGCAGTTAAGCGTGCTCGGGCGGGAGTATTACCAGGATGGGTGACCCCCTGGGAAGTCCTCGTGCCGAGTAGCCCAAAGCGGACAATATTGTGATACGTGCCAGAGGGGGATGTTACAAATGGTATCAAAGCTAGGGCACGAGTCGATGTGTTCGACGGGGACGTCGAACCCTATAATGGGGGGTGAAGGTGGGTTAGACCTGATCCCGCATCGGCTTGGAAGGAGAACGAAACATTCCTTATAAGGGGTGTGGATACCTTCCTTGTCACAACGCGTTTTAAATCCGTGAGGGCAGCAGATCCCATAAGAACTCTGCAGTTAAGCGTGCTCGGGCGGGAGTATTACCAGGATGGGTGACCCCCTGGGAAGTCCTCGTGCCGAGTAGCCCAAAGCGGACAATATTGTGATACGTGCCAGAGGGGGATGTTACAATTCGGGAGCAACAAGTCATGTTTGCAAAGATCTATATTGGTTCAAGTGCTTTCCACCAATTGTAGATGGATCTGTGGTGAAGATGGGAAATGTTGCAACTGAACCAATTAAGGGACTAGGATTTGTTTTACTTACCTTTACTTCTAGGAAATTTTTGTGTTTGAACAATGTTTTATATGTTCCAGGGATTCGTAAGAATCTTGTGTCTGAAATTGTATTAAATAATTGTGGTTACAAATAAGTATTAGAAAGTGACAAGTATATCTTGTCACTACATGGTTCTTTTATGGGATTTGGATATGTATGTAATGCAATGATTAGGCTTAATATTAATTATCCTTCTTGTAGGGTTTCAAAGTACTCCATGGATTATGGAAAATGGCCCCCTTGATGAAGTGTAAGTTAAAAGCCCAAGACTTGTCTTTTCCTTATAAATAATCATGTATTATTCATAATTAGGGTTAAGAGTGAGGCAAAATGTAGCCACCATGCTGTGAGGTTTCTTATGTAGAGTTAGATTCTTTAGTCTATTCTGAAAGTGTAATCTACTCCTCATGTTTTGAATAAATCGAGTGATCATTCGAGATATCTTCATATTTGTGTTTGTTCTTGTTTTCCGCATCTTGTTAATCAAATCACAATTAGGGTTTTAATCCCAACAAGTGGTATAAGAGCGGATCTTTGAAGATCTATTGATTTTTGAAGTATTGGTCCTTGGTTTGATGATTTTCTGCACAAGTTATTAAAGATTATTGGTGTTTTTGCATTTTGGAATCAAGATTCTTGTTTGTTCTACTGTTGATGAAGATTTATGGTATTTTCTAATGTTCATCTGGGAATTTTTTTTAATCCATCTCATAATTACATTCTTATTTACTGTTGGATCTAATCAATTATTTAATCGAATATTATTCCATTCTTCCGGTTCAATTTTCATTTGTTTTGGGCCATTGATTCGATTCTTTACTACTCATGATCCAATCTCTTAGCCTTAATGGTATATCACGATTCACGAGGTCCTGTATGCGTCACTTGCATCTGATTTTGTTCATTCAGTATTCTGTTCTAAATCTACAATCGATGTTTTTTTTACGTCTGAGGTTGATGGACTTCATCGTGTGTATATCAATTCTCATGAATTGGTTTTTGTTAGTTTTAATCCAAGATCATATTTTTCATCTATTTTCTCGTTCCTGTTCTTATAGTCAATTTGATTTCATGATGATTAATTTCATTCATCTCGAGCTTTAAATTTTCTGATGATCTGTGAGTGAAATTAATCTTTGAAGAATAGATTTGGTGTTTGATTGAATGCTAATCTCGAAGTCTGATGATGAACAGACGAACCAATCGGATGTGAAGACTGAATCGATCTACTGTAATTATCGGGTTCTTGGTTGATTATCGTGATTCTGAGTTTGATTGGAATTAATTTGAAGACAGGTTCGCAATTGCTAAATGGGTTTTACATTCAGGGCTTAAGACATTGGTTCAACTGAAATTGTATTCGCAATCTGTGATAAAACTGATATAGAATGGGTTTGCTATTGTCAAAATCCAAAAGTCAAAATTTAACTCTGATTCACATCACGGTTGTGAACGAATGTCCTTACCTGCGAACATTATCGGATTTGTTGCTCCCACAAACATCAGAAAAGTGAACTTGTGCTTGGATTTATAGTTGACATAGATTTGCATTGGGTGTGTAATCGGTTGATTCGGAGCGAGAGGTCAAGAATTCACAGTTGTTTGATTCGCATCGAAACATCTTGAAATTCACACTGCGAATGGCTCGAGTTTGCATTCATATTGGTGTGCTCGGAACGAATGGTATGATCGGTGGAATCGGAGTTTTTAGGAAACGATTAGGAATAGTCGTGTTCTCAATCAACCGGGGGAAGAAAAATCAAAGTTTCATTTTTGGTCCCTGCAACTTCAGCAATTTGACGGTTCTGGTCCCTGAATTTTTCGTGACTTGGTAGTTTTGGATTATATTCTGAAATTGTTACAGATTAAAGAGAAAATGATGCAATATTACTTTTTCTGTCCCTGTCTTTCAGCAAAGTGACAGTTTCTGCCCAATTGTCGAAAATGTTTACAAAATTAACGGATGGTGAACAGTTTTGGATTTTTTAATGCACATATTTTTTCATGAATAGAAAATTAAGGATTCCATCATGTCTTAGCGGTTTGGAAAGTCGTTTTCTTGATAATGTAAAAAAAAATTGTGATAAAGTTTGTTGTAGAATTATGAAGGTAGCTTTTACAGTAGCAATTCTTCATCGAGCTCTTCTAAAACTTTTATAGAGAATTAGCCTTTACAGTTGAAGTTCTTCGTCAAGCTCTTATAAGGCCTTGTTATATCTCCAACTTCTAGTATTTTCTCGATCAAGTGGCATTATAAATCTTAAAATTTGGGTTGTTACATGATAATTTTTGGTGGCTTATATCATTAGCTTATTTGAAGATTATTGTGACTTGGAGGGGGAGTTCTTCGAAGACAAGAAGTGATTTGGTTTTTTAATTATGAAATGGATTTTTATGGCGGGTTTGGATTTCTTGAAGATATTTGGGATTACATTAGAAAATGAAGTTTAAAGACATTACTTCAGTGCTTTGTTTATATACATCCTAGAACCCGTTTTGGAAGACTATTGAAGAATCAAGATTCGTGGATTGGTTCAAATATTTCACGTCGCGAGATCTTTTCTTATTTTCTAGATGATTGTTTTGTAAGTTGAAGCCTGGTCATCCATTCCATATTTTGAGGGGGAGATTGTACGGTTTCAAAGTACTCCATGGATTATGGCAATGGACCCCCTTGATGAAGTGTAGGTTAAAAGCCCAAGACTTGTCTTTTCCCTATAAATAGTCATGTATTATTCATAATTAGGGTTAGGAGCGAGGCAAAATGTAGCCACCGCGTTGTTAGGTTTCTTATGTAGAGTTAGATTATTTAGTTAATTTTGAAAGTGTAATCTATTCCTCATGTTTTGAATAAATCGATTGATCATTCAACATATCTTCATATTTGTATTTGTTCTTACTTTTTGCATCTTCTTCATCAAATCACAATTCGGGTTTTAATCCCAACACGTCTATTGATAATTTTGTTTGCATGGCTTCTACTAGTACTAGCAATAATTTTAATAAATATGAATTATGGATGTAAGGTCCTGAAATGGATCTTACCAGTGATATATAATGGACCTGGGCCGGCCTTGGGTTTATTGCCGTAAACAGGCTTACGGCCGTAAACTCATAGCTGGTCGTAAACTACACAAAAGCTACCAAAACTGCGTATATAAACAAAAGAACCTATTACATTGAAAGCCTAGACCAAACCATTAATTAGACCCTTCAATCTCCCCTTTGGTTTAGTGCTAGCTTGAAGTTAATCCTTGTCCACGATCATCACATCGTCTAGCCCCATAGCTCCATTCCACATTCGCTTGTTTATAATCTCAACAACCATAGAGGTGTATTCTTTCGTGGCTGACTCAAATATCTCCTTAGCAACTATGATCTGATAATGGCTTAAATGATGAATGTTCCATCTTCTAATCTGGAGCAAATCCCTTCTATCATACAAACGAATGCATCCCTCCTTTAGTTTGATGACAGCAGATGATGTGGTTTCATCAAATACCCAGTAGAGCATAGAGCTTAAGGTTCCATCCGGGTAACATTGAAGCACGGGAATTTGTTTGACCTGATTTGTAGCAGGCCACATCACCACCTAGAGTGGATTACTAGTTTTAGGATCAATGACATCAGGATAATGCTTTATCACAGATTTAGCAGTCTTCATAGATGGGAAACCCTTCTTAACTTGATCTTCCAGAAAGTGTTTGAAATTAGTTGCTTGCTGATTATCCATCAGGTTTGAAAAGGGAGATTGAGACAAGTCTGAAAGATCCACCCTAGTCCATGAATTAAAATCATGACAGTCTTTATAGAGCTCCGTATTGCCGCTCTTTCTCCATACAATCCACATATTTAGGAGATCATGAAAACCCCAAGATATGATTCCTGACCGATCACCATACATGTCTCTAAACCTTACAGCTTCGATATCCATAGCAGTGATTGTGGATTGATTTCTTGGTGCGTTTTTGTCAGAACTCCTCTTGAACAAGAGTTGTCCCTTCTCGGCGACTTTGGCTTGTTTGTATCGAATAATCTCTTCAACATGTGGAGCATGAGCAGGCTCTTCTTCAAAACGGTTCACTACTCGAGAAGTTTGAGCAGTTGGCACGAAAATAGGATGAGCCTGAGAATGAAGATTGATTCTATACTCATCTGCAGATGTCTTATACTTATCACCGAGATCTTCTTTAAGCTTCTTCTTGAGATCAAAATAGTTGGAGGTCAAAAGATTGAAATGAGCTTGGAGCTCAGAGATTTGCTTGGACTTTGTTGCCTTATCTTCTTGGAGATCAGAAACTTGAATCTTTAAATTTGTATTCTCACTTAAGAGATCTTCAACTCGAATGTTGAGCTCAATGTTTTTCTGATCCAGCACATTCACTCTCTTCTAAAGTTCATCAATCACAGAATCATCTTCTCTTGACTGACCTTCTCTAAAATCAATTCATTTGCCTTTAGAAGAAGGTGCAGCAGTTTGTTCTTGAGCAAGATGCAAGGCCAAACGCACAGAGGCCGCATCGAGATCTGTCCTTGGAGGAGAGAATCCTGGTGGAATAGAGGAGCCACCGGCTTCAAAAAATGTGCTAGGGCCTTCAGGCAAAGGTTCTGTAGTTACAATAGCAGGAGTGGTAGTTGGCGTAAATGGCAAGCCTTGAGACAAGATATAATCCAGAGGACCGAACCTAGGATCTCTTCGTCTTCTTTTGGATGGAGGCTGCGAAGTCTGGTATGTTGAGTGATCACCCTGAAGTGGTTCAGATGTAGGTGAGAGAACGTCAAAGGGAAGAATCCATGACACTGTCACCATTGGAATTGTAGAAACAACCACTTGTTCTGTAGTTATGGGTGTTGATTCGAGAACGTCTTCTGTATCCCTACTCTTCGTTGTCATGTGAGAAACATAACTAAGATTATCTAGCAGCGAGTTGAGGTTGACATTTGACAGAAAGTCATCATTAGTTCCAAAATTAGTTGGAATCTCATCTCTATCGAAACCTGTGAGATCAAGGTCTTCATATTGATTAGGCTCAGCAGTTTTCTTGGAACACCCTTCATTGTAATCTCCTTCAACTTGGACTGTTTGTAGGTCAAGCTCCTCGACTACTGACACAGCAGGAGCAACAGTCTCTTCTCCTTCTTGATCTGACACGGTGATCACATCTCCTTCCGAGATCACCTTTTCTGACGAAGTGGCCTCCGATGATATCTTATCTGAAGATCCCTGTGACTCGGTTGCTTCATTCGGCTCAGCAAATCGTCCGAACTTAACCAATGGATACAACCCTTGAAAGATCACCTTCCCTTTGCGATTTTGTTTAATGAGCCCAATGGTGTGAGGGCCCAAGGACTTCATATCGAGCGTTTCTCCCTCCTTTACCAAGTTAGGAAATTGTTTATTGATGAAGACCTGAACGAAACGAGGGTACATTAGGAAGGTATCCCGAGTGGTGGCGTTAATATTGACCACAAACTCGTCCAGGATAAACCTAGAAAAGTTGAAGCCGATCCCCGCAGCAAGAGAAAAAATAGCGCTAGTGTTTCTCAGGGATATTTCATCTGCACCGGACCTTCTGCTGGAGATGCAGCTCACGAACACGTGGGCTAGAAATCTACAATAGGGCGGCAGAAGCTTCTTCATTGTAGGTGGAGAATCACCTTCGTACCCCATCTTCTTTAATATCTTCTGAGCATCTTCAATACCAATCTCCGTGGGAAAGCTCAGAAGGTGGTTGATCAGCAATGTTTCTCTCACAAAAGGCTCATCGATCACAATTTTGCATCCTTGAACGATTGCATCCACAGTCACAGCTCCATCATCGTCTCTTATCATTTTGGCAGTCTGCCAGAATTCCCGTATGATTTTCTGATAAACGAAGTGTTCATAGTGATGGCAGAGGCCAGACAGCATTCTCATAATCCATGAATCATTGATTTGAAGTCCCCATGAGCCACCCGAGGATCAGTGAGAACCATTGCCAGGTTGTGCATATCTGCAAATTTTAATGCTACCATTTTATATGCACTAAAACACACCAAGTAAGACAAGAGAAAAATTCGAGCAAATAATATTTTAAATAATTTAATTTCTAGCCCAATAGTGAATTATTAATATTAAAATTAAATTTCAGGTCAATGGGGAGTTTACGGTCAATGGGTGGCTTACGGTCAACGGGGTTTACGGCCGTAAACTCGTGACCGTAAGCCTGTGGCCGCAAACTGAGTTTACGATCGTAAGTTTGGGCCGTAAACTCCGACAAAGTCTTTTTCGTCGATTTGAGGCTCAAAAATCATTTAATCTCTTAAATAAACACATATCCATGGTCAAAAACATCATACCTTCGAAGTTATCGAAGCAATTTCACAAAAAAACGAGAAAAAAAAATTTCGAAGAGAGAGAGAGAGAGAGAGAGAGAGAGAGAGAGAGGAGAGTTTGCGGCCGGAAATAGAGAAATGGGGATGATTCCGACTGTAAACTCCTTAAATACCCAAGATCCTTTTACCTGCTGGCCACACAGTGTAAGGCACAGTCCAAGATTTTCAAAAAATTTAAAAAACAAAACCTTTTGAGGATTAAAATTAAAGCTAAAATTAAAAATAAAATAAAATAAAGTAAAATAAAATTAATTTGCAAAATTTAAAATTTTAAAAATTAACAATTAAATTTTAACAATTAACAAAATAAAATGAAAAATAAAAATAAAAATAAAAATAAAAATAAAACTAAAATCAAAAGAATTTATTTTAATACACAACAAAACAAAAGAATTTAATTACTGAGAAGAAATTTGTGACACTAGGATCAAAGTTGTTGGACAGCCCTATTCCACTTGTCGGTACCCTTATTTTCACGTCTTCGTCTGATCGATCACCAGTATTGTGGTCCACTTAAGTATAAAACATTTGTGACAGAAATTGGACAATTTACAAATAATATGACATTTTTAGCCCTTATTCTTAAATAAATTTCCTTGTGGCCATTTAACTGACTACAACCACGGATATTGTTGTCCACCTAAATTGAGCAGCGAGATCTACAGACAATTTGTATGTGTTCAATTTTAATTGTACCAGAACATGTTTCCTGCTTCCTGATATGCTCCAGCCATCAAGGACTTCCAAAGTACTCCTTACACCAGGTGAGCAGACAATTATTAAGAGAGAAAATAGATTTAGAATGCATATGCTATACATCCAGGTCAGATCTCTTCCAATCATGCAAAGGATGAAACATATGACTAACTGAAGTTTTAGAGGGATTGAGAAGAGAATGTTGCATATACTGTGTACCAGGTCAGATTATGAGTCACGCAGAGGAGACAGTATATGGCTAACATATAGAAAGAATTGCATAGAGAGAAGATGCAGAGAGATAGAATTGCATATGTTATAGTCCAGGTCGGATCTCTCGATCACTCAGAGGAGGCAACATATGACTAACAGACAGAAAGCAAGAAAATAACATTCTACAGACCTACTTTATCGGAATTCCCCAGTCACCCCATCAAAACCGGAATTAAGGATAGAATCCACACATCAAGGAAAAGTTAATCCACAATTCTAGCTACGGGTTCCTTTAATGTGACCGGTAGATTCTCATGTATATCTCCCTGCTCAACCTATCTGAGCGTCATAATACCAGGCTAAACAGATCTAACTAGATCAAACTTTGTCAAGTCCTTGAATTCCTTAAGTTCAACTCTCCCTAGTCAAGTCCATTTAAAAATCTTTCGTGCCTACCAGCGCATCGAGCACAGAGCGTAGACAAATCAACTTAGGTACGTTACATAGATTCAGATTGCCCGTTATCACTTGCTAATATCATTTCCCGTCACAACACTTACAATCAAAACTATCAGCAATATTTTTAATTTTCTGGATTTTTATTGTTTTTGGATTTTTGGAATTTTATTGTTTTTGGATTTTTGATTATTTCTCCCCCTAAATTTGTGCATGGGTGAGAATAAAAATAAAAGGAAACAAAATGCGCAAATTTAAACTAACGTACCTACAAAAAAAGTTTAAAAATTAAGAAGAATTAAGAAAACAAAAAATAAAACAGAAAAAACTTAATCCTCAAAACGAATCATTTTCAGAAATCTCACAAGCACATCGAAACAAGCTTTGTTAAAAGGCTTAGTGAATAGATCCACCACATTATTAGCAGTGGGGACCTGTTCCAGCCGGATTAGTGAACGTTCATAACAATATCTGATGAAATGAATTTTAATATCGATGTGCTTGGTTTTAGAATGTTGGACAAGATTTTTGGCAATTTGAATTGCGGCCTCATTATCACAGTAAATGGGGGTTTCTAAGTAATTCAAACCGTAGTCCAACAGCTGATGTTGGATCCAGATAACTTGAGAACAACAGGCAGATGCAGCAACGTATTCTGCCTCCGCTGTTGAGGTTGACACAGTGTGTTGCTTCTTGCACTGCCATGACACTAGCCTGTCACCAAGATATTGACACGCTCCTGAAGTAGATTTCCTGTCAAGCTCACAGCCTCCATAATTACTGTCAGCAAAAGCATATAAATCAAATTTAGAATTCTTTGGATACCAAAGACCCAATTTTTGGCTACCTTTGATATACGGAAAAATACTTTTGACTGCAATAAGATGTGAAAGTTTAGGATTAGCCTGATAACGTACGCATTGACAAACTACAAACATGATGTCTGGACGACTTGCAGTAAGATACATCAACGATCCGATCATCGATCTGTAGAGAGTCCGATCTACGGAATCGCCATCAGTATTTGGAGTCAGAAAAGGTCTTTCAGCCATTGGCGTCGATGCAGATTTAGTGTCGTGAAACCCGAACTTCTCAAGAATATCCTCCACATACTTGGCTTGATGTAGCAAGATTTTGGTTGAATTTTGTTTGACCTGAAGCCCGTAAAAACATGGTCATTTCCCCCAATGAACTCATCTCAAACCTCTTTTTCATAACACCTTCGAATTCCTTGCAGAGCTGCGGACTGGTCGACCCAAAAATAATGTCGTCAACATAGATCTGAACCAGAATCTGATCATTACTGACATGCTTGATAAACAAAGTTTGATCGATAGTGTCATGAGAGTATCCATGCTCGAGCAAGTGCTTTGTTAGAGTCGCATACCACGCTCGAGGAGCTTGATGTAACCCATACAATGCCTTGTCCAACTTGTAGACATGATTAGGAAACTTCGAGTCAACGAACCCAGGGGGTTGATCAACGTAGTTTTCTTCCTTCACCTTGCCATACAAGAAGGTTGTCTTGACGTCCATTTGGTAAACGGTGAAGTTCATGTAAGAGGCATATGCAAGGAAGATACGAATAGCCTCCAAGCGAGCTACTGGAGCATAAACTTCAGTGTAGTCAAGACCCTCGACTTGTTGAAACCCACGGACCACTAATCTAGCTTTATTTTGCACTATATCCCCTAAATCATCCTGCTTGTTTCGATAGACCCATCGTGTGTCAAGAGACTTTTTTCCCTTTGGCAACTCAACCAACTTCCAAACCCCAAGTTTTTTAAATTGATGTAATTCTTCATGCATTGCATCTACCCAGTTGGGCTCATTCAGATCCATTTCAACATTCTTGGGATCTATTTGAGAGATAAAATAAGAGTAAAGATAGGTATTGACATCTCCACTCTAACTTCTGGTTTTAACGTCGTCGCCCAGCTGACCAATGATGTTTTCGATCGGATGATCGCGTTGAATCCTTGAGGGTATCTCTTGGCTGATATCATTAAGCGAGACAAGAAGATTGTGAATATTGACACCTCCTTCATTTGATGATTCAGACGCGCCATACGGCTCTACTACAAACTCATTTGAAATGTTTTCAGGAAAGAGTAGTTCCATAAAGGTTGAAGTAACAGCGGAAACATCTTTAGACATGAACTCTCTTTCTATATGAGTGAGTGGTGTAGTTTCAGCGTCAAGCGTATCATTCTGAGTTGGAGATTTTGGACTATCAGATTGTACAGATGACTCCTCCTTAGGCGAAGCAGAGGACTCCCCCTCGGGCGAAGTAGAAAACTCCCCCTCAGGCGAAGCAGAGGACTCCCCCTCATGTTGTGAAGAGGATACCATTGGAGGTCTGTAGACAACTTCTTTTTCTTCGTCTTCAGAAACATTCTTCGAACCAGAGACAGATCCAGATGAGCTACCCGAAAACACATTTATGGATTTGAAAAGCGATGTGTAATCAAACAACCAATCCGGACCCACTCGAGCATCCGTCTCATTTTCTTCCAATCAGCGCACGTCATAAGATTCCATAACTTGCTTTGTCTTTTTATTGTAGATCTTATCAGCGGTGCGAGTAGCATACCCTACGAAGTAACAATCATCGGCTTTGGCATTAAACTTCGGGTTGGTCTCTAAGTGAAGAAGGGTGCAAGGGTAGCCAAATACACGAAAATGACTGACTGAAGGCTTGTGGCCATATAGAATCTCATACGGGGTCTTCATCTGAGCTTTGTTGATCAACACACGATTCTAAACGTAGAAAGCAGTGTTTATCGCCTCGGCCCAAAAGAAAATTGGTAGTTTGGAATGACACAGCATTGTCCTTGCAACGTCTTTTAAAGTTTTGTTTCTCCTCTCAGCAACACCATTTTGTTGAGGTGTGTGAGCGGAGCTGTATTGACGCGTAATACCGTTTTTTGCGCAAAAGTGATCGAGAACAGAATTCTTTAACTCTGTTCCGTTTTCGGTACGAAGCGCCTTCACCAGGTTGTTAGTTAGATTCTCAATCAACACAATGAATTTCTTAATTAGATCAGCAACTCCAGCTTTGTTGGATAGAAAGAAAACCCACGTAAAATGAGAGAAATCATCAATCACAACCAGAAAATATGAATTTTTGTTAATACTGAGAACGTTGACAGGTCCACACAGATCCATATGTAGCAATTGAAGCACCTGACTAATTGAGTTGACCTGGTTTGGCAGGTGTGGTTTTCTGTGATGCTTACCTTGGTCACATGACACACACTTTTCAAATGTTATAAAGTCTTTGATAGCCAAACCACGGACCATCTCATTCTTTGCAAGACGATTTAAGTTCTTGGCATTAGCATGACAGAGTCTTCGGTGCCATAGCATTGCATTTTGTTCCGAGATCTTTGAAAAGAGGCACGTAACTTGTTTTGGAAGATTGCTATATTCATATCAATGATGTAAGCATGCTCATCCCTTTTATATTTTACAAGAATCCACTCTTCTGGGATGACAAAGCCTGGCTTGAGAATCATGCATTCCTTTTTAGTGAAATGTGTAGAATAGCCTTTGTCGCATATCTGAGACACACTCAACAAACTATGTTTCAATTATGGAGCAAAGTTGACACTCTCGAAACTTAACACGCTATTTGTGACAGTTCCTCTTTGAGTGATCTTGCCACCTTCTCCACCTGCAAAGGAAATATATCCCCCATTAAAAGATTGAATATTATTCAGTTGGGTGATATCTCCTGTCATATGCCGGGAGCAGCCGCTGCCGACGAACCAAGGTCTGACGACATTCCCCCGCAACTGTCCCTACAAAATGTGTGGGTTTATTTAGATTTGGGAACACATGTCATTATTTTCCTGGGTTGTCCCGATGCCTTCTCAGATCTATCATTATCTAATAACTTTTCAGAGGACGCAGATGATGGAATGGAGGCTAATTTGGGCAACCATTGATAATTAGGTTTTCTAACAGTCCTAGGTGGTTTTGAAATCGAATTTTTATCAGTTTGCTTGGAGCACTTAGGTTTTCTACTAGAACTGGTTGAAGACCCATTGCTGCTTCTTGTCGAAACCGACCTTGGCTTGGCCATGTTCAGTTTTGGTAAACTACTTGGGACTTTGTTATGAATGACCTTTTTATGCATTTGAAAAACAACCCGTTTTCTACTCCGATCATCCTTCCAATCATCATTCTGAGAACGATTTCTAGAGGACTTTTTAGTTAAAGACCTTCCTCTGAATTCGTTCTCTCCTCTTGCTGACTCAAAATGTACAAACATTCAATTAGGACAATTCCTAGCTATATGACCACCAATACCACAATTGAAACAAATTTGTTTGTTATTGTTAAAACTTGTACTGAATTTTTCAAATTTGTTTTCCATACCAACACCCTTGCTTCTCACATGAACATGAGCAAGAATTAGGTTGTGAGACAAGTGAGGGTGCATCAGATGGAGAAACTTGTGAAACTGGTGGTTTTTCATTATTAACATCACAAACATTAGAATTGCCAACCACATCATCAAACACTTTAAAACCATTCAAAATAGTATCAGAAGGTGTAGAAACATCACAAAAAACATTGTCACTTGTAACATCAGAAAAGTTAAAATCTTTATTTAAAACTAAAATTTCAGGTTCAGACTCAGTTTTATTTTCAGAAACAGATCCTTCAACTTCGTGCTTTGACTGATTTAAGGATTGATCTGCAGGAGAAGTAGAAATGTTAGTACATTCAACATTAATAAATCCTCCCGAAACAAAACCAGATGGCTTGCCATAAACCGTGGATGGTTCATTGGTAATCTCTTCCTTGGACAAAGGTTGAAACTGATATGAATGATTTAAAGGAGGAGGCAATTGATTATACCCTAGACCCCTTGACTGATTATGTCTAAATTGCATGAAGTGTTCTATCATATTGGCAACTACCTCATTTGATACATCAAATTTTCGAAAATCAAAATCAGCAGTTTCAAATTTGCCCTTTAATGTTTCAATTTCAGCCACTAACTCAGCGTCCAGTTTCTTTATGTAGTCATAATTTTCACATTTATTACTATAGTATTCCTGAAGTCGCCTAAAGCCCTTTATTTATGGTTTTAACTGGGCCTTAAGAGGTTTTTGTGCTTTTCTAAGTTGGTAACCCTCATACCTAAGGTCCTCTACTTCTCTACGTAGTGTTTCAATTTCCTCATGAAGAATTTTAACATAATCAATACAAGCTTGAGAGCATGAGGTTAGACTTGCCTCGTTTTTCTTTGGTTCAGGAGAAGAAGAGACCATCAGCGCAAACTCCAACTCCATCATTTGATCTTCAGCTGCCACAATCTCAGCGGGAGCATCATTACCAACTTGAGCCAAATAAGCATTTTCAGGACCTGATATGTTCAGGGCCTGCATCTGATCCTCCCAGTCAAATGACTGAGAAACCATGGCCTTCTCACTGTTGACCTGAGCAGTGCTTTGATTGTTCCCTACTGCAACCATTGTCCGGTCATTGTTCAATCTTCTGTCTGGCTTCAGGAACTCACGAGCAAAATGACCTGGCTTGTAGCAGTTGAAACAACGTAGTTTTCCCTTTCTGAACCCTACCTTCTTGTCAGCACTCATTCCCCAGTTGTTCTTCCCGGTCTTCTTTGAAAATTGTTTTGCCCTGAAAACTGCCATGGCAATTTGCCATGTCATATCCATTTCTTCTACGTCTTCAGGGTGAATTTGGTCGAGATCAGCAAATGACAATTGGGGCGGAAGATCTCCAGCTACAAGTGCATTGTAGCAGTTAACAAGCCCTGTATCAAGAGAAATATTTTCATCACCCTCCTTTCCATTTGATGAGGAAGCCACATTAGAGGGGGAAGCAGCTTAAGTAGCCAAGCATTATTGGTTCTGAGAGAATGGCATGGTTGATGCAGCAGGAAGAGAAGAAGCTGATGGAGTGGAAAGAGACTGAATCTGAGCTTGCTGAGCAGCAAAGGGTTGAACTGCAGAAGAAAAGGTGAGAGATAAAAGAGCATTGTTAGAAGAGATCCCAAGGTTTGCAGTTGAGTATGAATTCACATGATTTATCTCCTGCTATTTGTCATCAATATCACAGGCCTTGATGACTGCCATCACTTCAGCAAGAGAGAGACGGCTTAGATCCTTGGTTTTCTTGATAACAGCTACATTCATGTCCCATGACTTTGGGAGAGGATTTAGTATCTTCTTGTTTATTTCAGACTTGGTGTAAAAAATCCCGGCTACAGTCATCTCAGTGGTGAGAGTTGTGAATCATTGAAGTTGCGCCTCCAGGGTCTCACCAGGAATGTAATTGAACATGTTGAACCTTTGACGCAGCATGTCCTGGTGACTCTCCTTCATATCTTGATTCCCTTCATATACTTCAATTAGGGCATCCCACAAAGCCTTTGCTGAAGTATACTCCCTAAAGCCTTGAGCTATATCCGGAGATAGGGCCATGGTTAGGGTGGCAAAAGCCCTTTCTTTCTCTTCAACCTTCTCAAAGTTTTCATCAGTGTACTTCTCAATTTTATTGTCAACCACTTGCCCTGCAATAGTGGTGGTTATTCTGACAGGATCTTTTATGATGCTTCTCCAAATTTTGAAGTCCTTCATATTGATGTACTTCTCAATCCTGTACTTCCATTCAGGGAAACCTTCAGCGGATAGCAGTATTGGAATTCTAGTAGTTGTGCCCATTACAGAATCCAGCTCGTGGTGGTGTGTTTGACTTTGTGAAGCCATTTAATATTAAATAGAAATTAGATTATTTAAAAAAAAATTATTTTCCGATCAGACAATAGTTCACGGGCAAAAGAGAGTTTACGGCCGTAAACTATGTTCACGGTCTGGAGTTTACGGTCGTAAAGAGTTTGTAGTCTCAGTTTACGGTCTAAGAGTCTAAGTTTCCGGTTATTGAAGAATCCTTATTCACGACCTAAGAACCAAGTTTACGGTTCAAGAACTGAGTTGAGATTGCGGCCGTAATCTGTGTTTACGGTCGTAAGCTCTGGCTGTAATCTCCCAGAAATTCGAGAAAAACCTAATTTTAGAATTAAGCTTGAAACCCTTTCGCAGCAAACACCAACTTCAGTCGTAAACAATGAAGAATACGGTCAAAAATTCGATTGTAGGATGCTTTGACACTGGTTTTTCTCTAATACCAATTGTAAGGTCCTGAAACCGATCTTACCAGTGATCACACAATAAACACAATCAATAATAATAAAGAACAAGTAGAAACAAGAATCTAAACAAGCTTGCACACGCTTCTATTAGAAAAAATGTCTGGTACAACTTGTGGAATAGCAGCCGAAACTCTAAGGCATCAACAACCACTAAATGACCTAGCACACCTCTATATATAATGGACCTGGTCCGGCCTTGGGTTTACGGTCGTAAACTCATAGCTGGCCGTAAACTACACAAAAGCTACCAAAACTGCGTATATAAACAAAAGAACCTATTACATTGAAAGCCTAGTTCAAACCATTAATTAGACCCTTCAATGGCATGCTAGACTAGGACACATTCATTACAAGAGATTAAAAGACATGTCTAAAATGAGTTTAATACATGCTTTTGATATGTAAAATAATGAAAAATGTAAAACATGCATGCTAACTAAAATCACTAGACAACCTTCCAAAGATGTTGTTAGGGAAAGCAAGGTGTTGGATCTTATACATAGTGATTTATGTGATTTCCATGCAACACCTTCCCTTGGAAACAAAAAGTATGTTGTTACTTTTATTGATGATGCATCTAGATATTGTTATGTCTATTTGCTACATTCTAAGGATGAAGCCTTTGATAATTTTAATATTTATAAAAAACAAGTTGAGCTTCATAAAAATGAATTAATAAAAGTATTGTGTAATGATAAAGGTGGTGAGTATTATGATCCAACTTATTTTGAATCATAGAAAGGAAGAATATGACTTTGAAAGAAATGGTTAATTCCATGTTGTCCTATTCTGGATTAAGTGAAGATTTTTGGGGTGAGGCAATGTTAACTACATTTTACATCTTGAACAGAACTCCAAATAAAAGGAGTAAGAATACTCCTTGTGAACTTTGGTGTAAAAAGGTACCAAATTTGAGTTATCTCAAAGTTTGGGGCTGTAGAGCAGTTGTAAGGCTCACTAAACCCAAAAGGAAAACATTAGGTGGGAGATGTGTAGATTGTATCTTTATTGGATATGTTGAGCATTCCAAAGCATATAGATGCTATGTTTTAGAATCTAATGACTATGTGTCTGTAAACACTATGATAGAGTCAAGAGATGTTATCTTTGATTAAGAAAGATTTACATCTAAGTCTTTTGGAGTACTAATCAATCTGAAGATGTTTCTGGTGGTGCAAGTTCTGTACCTGAACCTAGGAAAAGCACAAGAGATAGAAAAGCTAAGTCTTTTGGATCTGATTTTCAACTTTATCTAGTTGAAGGAACAAGAAATGAGACTATATGTCAACATCGATATTGTTTTAATATTGAGGAGGATCCAAATACTTTTAGTGAAGATATGGCCTCTAGGGATGTTCATTTCTGGAAAGAAGCAATTCAGGATGAGATTGATTCTATCATGCATAACAATACTTGGGTATTGTCAGATTTACCTCCTGGTTGCAAGGCATTGGGAAGTAAGTGGGTCCTCAAAAGGAAAATGAATGTGGATGACACAATTGATAAATATAAAGCTAGATTGGTTATCCAATGATTTAGGAAAAAAGAAGGCGTTGACTTCTTTGATGCTTATACTCCTGTTGCTAGAATTCCCACTATTAGATTATTGTTAGCTTTTGCAGCTATAAATAATCATGTGATTCACCAAATGGATGTGAAAACTACATTCTTGAATGGTGAATTGGATGAGGACAATTACATGAAACAACATGAAGGATTTGTAATACCTAGTAATGAACATAAGGTGTACAAGTTGAAGAAATCATTATATGGTTTGAAACAAGCACTAAAACAATGGTATCAAAAGTTTGATGATGTGATATTGTCTAATGGTTTTGAATTAAACCAGGCTGACAAATGTGTATATAGCAAATTTGATTCTTCTGGTAAAGGAGTTATAATTTTTCTATATGTTGATGATATTTTAATGTTTGGTACTGATCAAGGCGAAGTTGATCAAACCAAGAAATTCTTATCATCTAGTTTTGACATGAAAGACATGGGGGAGGCTGAGGTAATTCTTGGTATAAGAATTAGAAAATGAAACAATGGGATTTCAATTTCTCAATCTCATTACATTGAGAAGATATTGAAATTTTTTAACTATGAGAATTGTTCTCCGGTTAGCACTCCTATAAATCCTAGTTTAAGCTTCCACCTAATAAAGGATCTCCAGTGTTTCAACTTGAATACCCAAAGGCTATTGTTTTTCTAATGTATGCCAAGATTAGTACTAGGCCTAATATAACATATGTTGTGGGAAGGCTTAGTAGATATACTAGTAATTCTAGTTCACATCATTGGCAAGCTGTGAGTAGAGTATTCAAGTATTTGAAAGGGATCATGAGTTATGGTTTAACTTATAGTGGATATCCTTATGTTTTGTAAGGTTATTTAGATGCTAGCTAGATTAACAACTTAGAGGATCAGTCCTCTACAAGTTCTTGGGTGTTTCTTCCTAAAAGAGGTGTCATTTCTTGGGCATTTAAGAAACAGACTTGTATTACCAACTCAACCATGGATTCTGAGTTTGTTCCATTGTCTAGTGTTGTACAGAAGCTGAGTGGCGAAGGAACTTGATTTATGTAATTCCATTATGGCCCAAACAGATATCTACCATTTATATCAGATGTGTTAGTGTTGCAACCTTGGATAAGGTTTATAGTCAAGTGTACAATGGAAATTCTAGACATTTAGTTGTTAGGCATAGCATGATTCGTGAGCTCATTATGACGGGTGTGATATCTTTGGAGTTTGTAAGAACTTGTCACACCCTCAAACCGGAACGACGGAAACGGAGGATGTCATGTACATTATCATAACAATTGAATAATAGTAATCAAAGCAACAACAACCATTGAATTAATAGTATAATGTCTAAATTGTATTCAAATCATACACAACTGAATCTAAATGTAAATAGAAAAATAAATACTCGAAGCTACTATGCTCCGTCTTCTCAAACCTGGTGTGTGTACCTGTCTACTACTGTTCTGAGAATACAAGTAGGTTTTTAAAGAGTATCAGCATTTAAGCTGGTGAGTTCATAAACGTTTTGTTTTAAAAAACAGGTTCTGTGTTCTTTGAAAAATGTGTTGTATTACTCCAGAAAACCTTATATTTTCTGATGTAATGAAGGTTAAGTAAAATGATTCGTACCAGTTCCTTCTACGAGTACTCTGTGTATACAAATCATATACAATCTAGATCGAATAAACAATCGATTGTGTGGTTCTACCCCAAGCCCACAACCAAACAAGGAATAGGAAATGATGCGGAGGCCACATATTCCACTGGTTGTTGGATCCTGTGACAACCCGATATTTTTGAGTCAATGTAATGTAAAACCGATCAAATTTAGGTCAAAATGTAACTTTCCTAAAAACTTATTCGGATTAAATAAAGTAATAGGAATCATATCAAGGTTTGCGTACATAAAAAGAACGTCCAAATCTGACCTCGGATGAGGAAGTTATGAATTTTTGAAGAAATTCCTTAATCACGTCATTTTAATAAATAAATAATAAAAATAATTTCGGAATTAGCCAACGGAATCTAAACGAAAGTTGTAGATCATGGTCTCACCTTCGCGTGGATATAAAGAACGTCAAAAACGGAGTTCGTATGAGAGAGATATGAATTTTTGAAGTTTATTTAAAATAAATAAGAATTTAAATATAAATTCCCGGTAATATCCAAAGGGGAGTCATCGGATTGGACCGAAGTACGCCCTGCGTACCTTCGTACGCCCCGCGTACTGAGATCGAGGGTCTCGGATCGTCCACGTCGCACTATCCGAAGAGTTCTAACCCGTCCGACCCGTCCGAAGCTCCGACCCGTCCGACCCGGCGTCCCATCCGACCCGGCGTCCCATCCGACCCGCGTACCCAGCAACCTGTCCCATCCGAACCGAGGCAGTCGAGGCTTCGGTCATGCATGACGTACGCGTACGCGCTGCGTACAAGCGTACGCCCCGCGTTCGGAGGCGGTTCAGCCTTCCTATAAATAGGATGCGAGGCTTTCTGAAAATGTTGCTCATTTCTCACCTCTCTCTCACAACTTTGTCTCGTTTTCCGTGCCCGTTATAACCCGAAGCTCTGGTCTTTTTGCTCAAGTCCCGAGGGTCGATTTTACTCCCGAGATTCCCGAGAATCCCGAGAAAAATCCGTTTTCTGAGACGAAACTCTGCCCGGTTTTCCATCCCGCTTTCTTCAATCAAACAAGTGAGTTTCATACCCCTTAATCAACCTGTTAAATATTCTAAATGCGTTTATATGCTTTCAAGGGGGGGGGGGAATACAAGTTAAAACACTTATAGTTATTGTTTCAATCACTTATGATTGCTCTAATCACATGTGATTAATAACTAGGGAAAATCAGTGGTTTTATCACTATTCAAACTATATATCAAACTGTTTTACTTCTAAATGTTTTCCAAACCCATTTACTTTTCGAATTTACACTGCAACTGTGATTTAAGCAAATGTTCCTTATACTTAAACTGTTTTAATCAAATCTACGCTTTCAAATTGTTTTATAGATTGACATCAAGTCAATCCTTCTTTAATAAAATATACTTATGTTTCAAATGTTTTACCAAACTTATTTATGCTTTTATATTATAAATTGCATGCCTCTATATGTATAGTTATATAAGAAATGTTTAAAGGGCTTAGGAAGGCTATCCACCTTGTTTCCTTTTCCTCGATTTGGATGTGGTCTGATAGGATTTTGGGTGACCATCCGAAGGTCGTTTCCATATTAATTATATATCAAATATACATATATAGACATAAAAGTACTTCCATAATCATACGTACTAAACACACTGTTAACAAGTTACCATCGGGGTAACACAGAATCACACTATTACAACTGCTAGATCAATGAGTCAGTTCATTCATGAGTCTATACTAGGAAGGGAATATATATAACTATACTACGAGAACATATATAACTATACTAGAACAAGAAACATTTCACCACACATGCAAGAACACGATAACAAATGTGATCCACTGTATCGGAGCATGCCTTAAATGTCATGGCCCGAGTTGTAGCCAGAATTCTCTTGGAGGGAGAGCGTTGAGTTTGCGTATAGATCTATACTGGATTGACTATCCTACACCTTGCTGCTAGCTACAGCCGGACCTGCAGGTCTGCGGGTGCCAAACGTCATTCCGTTATTACGACCGTTCCTTATGTCGTTGTTATCAGTCGATAGTATGGTGCAATTATCACATTATACCTTAATATAAATCCGGTTTAAGGTAGTAGTAATTAGTACAACAGTAGTTCTTATTATACAAAGCTACAGTACTACAATGATTTACCCATTACATATTTTGGTGATAATCTCACTTAAGCATTAATGTACAAACTATATTTTATCAAATGATAGTTATACTTGGGTAATTACACACTTTTACAACAGACGAGTTTACAAAACAGTTAAGCCTTGGTAGAAGGCTACTTTAATAGAAAATATAGGATTTTCTGAGAGATTCAAACTTTTACAAACTTATACATTGAGACAGGTTCAAACGTTTTTGACAACGAACATTGACACTAAAATACTTATGAACTCACCAGCTTAATGCTGATAAACTCTTTCAAAATAACTTGTATTCTCAGGTCATCAGTAGACAGGTACCGATGCCAGCTTTTGAGATGATGGAGCGTACTCAAGACTCATCATTTTGTTATTTTGATTTACGTTATATTTTTGGTGTCTAAAATTTTACAGAACACACATGTATTAAATTTATATATTTAATGCAATGGATGATGTTGTTTGCCTATTTACATTTACTGTGTTGTGATTACCTTACATGACGTCCTCCGCCCCAGAACGTTTCCGCCGTTCTTGGTTTTGGGGTGTGACAGATTGGTATCAGAGCATTGTTTATAGTGAATTGAGTATATCAACCCATAAAAGATATACTAAACTATAAACCCATTAGGGATTAAACTCTGACCAAGAGTCTATACTTTAGATAATAAAATATTTAACTAAGTATACTAGTCTGCATTCATACTAAAATAAGTGTCACAATGACAAGAACGAAAGTATTACGATTGTTAAATATCACAAGTGAGCTCGGGGATGTATGGTCAGTCCTGGGAATGGCATAGCCTGATCAACTATGCTGATCCTAGGAGTGATTAGCACATGCCTTAGAATGGTTGTGATAGGTTAACAAGTCTAAAAAAAAAAACTTACCAACAATACCACAAGAAGATCAAAAGAATTTAAACTTAAAATACTATAGGAGTATTTTGCGCTACTAGTTACACGTATACTATATTCTTATACCTCTATTCTCGCATAGATCTTGATGGCTAGATATCCATCATGGCGACCCGTACTTTCCCAATAAAGGCAATATCGGGTGGATCTATGAAGAGCCCGAAGTTGATCATCCAATCCCTTTGGATGATCACCTCGCAGAAGGCTTTCCAGATGGGTCCGACTCCGAGCCTGAAGTCAACAACCTACCGATTGTAGGTCAAGCCCCGAACAACAACCCTTACCATACTTTGGGGACCGAACCTTTTACAACGTCAGCGATGGTGGCTCTACTGACCGAGCTCTGCCTGTCATTATCCGCAGAATAGCTCGTATTGTCGAGCAAGGTGGAGCAGCCGTCGACCGGGTCATAGAGATTGATGCCGACTCAGGTGTCAACACAGTCAGCATCCGCCGTCTTGAAGAAGACATGGAACGGACCCGGAGGACAAATAAAACCCTGCAATAGCAGTTGGCTGCCTCACGAGCTGAAATATTGGAACTTCGAGCTCGTCAGAGGACTTAGGATCGACCCATTCAAAGAGATGTTTCGTCAAGTGTCCGACCGCAGTACTCGCCCGGGATTTTCCCATCGCCGTTGGTTAATGTCTAGTACATCTCCGTCTTGTAATTAAAGAATAGCCTTTAACATCTGTGCTCCAAGTAGCACTTGTGTGTAAAATATTTCTAACTTTCCATACTCAAAATTTGAAATCTAAGGACTGTCAAACTTTTCTATATGGTATGATGTATGACCTACTGTTAGGTCGATTTTCCCTGAACTTAGTACATCAGTAATACCAGTAAATTTTTGAGATCTATCTATCTGGGGAAAAATCTATACACTTGTGCTTTCTAATAATGCTTGTGGTGGTTTCAAGCACCCTTTCAACTGTTGGACTATGTTTAGTTAGTCCATGTGTCACTCTCGCGTTGCTTACAAATTGATTCTTACCATCTTTCTTATCTTTTTAAACTTTCAGCTGAAGGATGCCTCCTCGCAAGTCTCCCAGGAATAGGAATAATTCTGCACCTCCACCACCTCCTCCGCCTTCGGTCATCGATACTGTAGCCCTGAATGCTGTCGTAGCTGCAGCAGTGGCAACCGCCATGGCTCAGTATCACTCTTCTGATGCCAGCAGAGGTGGAACCCCTGTGGAATCTATTCCGGTCGAAATCCCTGTGCGCTCAAGGGAGTGCTCTTACAAGGATTTTACAAACTGCAAGCCGAAGCCTTTCTATGGCACCGGCGGAGTCATTGCTCTCTCGCAATGGTTCGAGAAGACTGAATCAGTCTTCGAAATTTGTTCATGCTCTGCTGCGTGCAAGGTGAAATATGCCGCATGCACCTTTGAGGGTAAAGCCCTAACGTGGTGGAACGGCCACGTCAAAGCCCTATCTCTCGTCGTAGCTAACGACATGGGCTGGGAAACAATGAAAGACCTCATGACTGAAGAATACTGCCCAAGGGGCGAGATCCAGAAACTGGAGCAGGAACTCTGGAACCTGTCAATGAAGGGCACCAATGTGGTCGTTTATACTGCCCGATTCAGCGAGCTGGTGGCCCTCTGCCCCAATATGGTTCCTACCGAGGGGAAGAAGATCGAGAGGTACATATGGGGACTAGTGCCTCCGTATCAGGGGAATGTGCTAGCGTCAAACCCCGCTACCTTCGACAGTGCCAAACGATTGGCACAACGACTCATTGACCATGGAGTCAAAACCCCTGCAACCACAACCACCCTAGCCATCCCGGAACCCTCCAAACCCGCCGATACTAAGCGGAAATTCTGGGATGAAAGGAAGAAGCATCAGGCTGCCAAAAAGCAGCAATTGGTGGCAATTCATGCCGCAGTAACCCCTACTGCTGTTACAACTGCCCCGGTGAGTCGGTATGCTGGAAGTTCACCCAAGTGCACCAAATGCAGCTACCACCACAACGGCCCCTGCCGTGAATTGCAGTGCTCTAACTGCAACAGGAAAGGACACACCGTCCGATTCTGTAAGTTCCCGGCACAACCTATCAACCAAGTCCCTGGATCTGGCGCGAGCCCAACCTGCTATGGATGTGGCGAAGCAGGCCACTTTAAGAGGGACTGCCCCAAAGCGAGGAATGCTGGAGGAGCAGGGAGGGTACTAGCTATTGGCCACGGGGAAGCAGTTGCTGACCCGACAGTGGTGACCGGTACGTTCCTCCTCGATAACTCCTATGCATGCATTCTATTCGATAGTGGAGCAGAGCGAAGCTTCGTAAACCATAAATTTGCTCGCATACTTAATCAACCACCGCACGCACTCAAAGAACTATTTACAGTAGAAATGGCTAATGGAAAAACTGAAAACACGAGTAGCATATACTTAGGTTGTACCCTAACCCTAGACAACCATTCATTTCCAATCGACCTCATGCCAGTCTCAATAAAAAGTTTCGACGTCATCATTGGCATGGACTGGTTAAGCCTTCATCGTGCCGACATCATGTGCTTCGAGAAAGCAGTCCGTCTAAACCTTCCGTCTAGCGAAACTCTTATAGTCTATGGCGACAAACCCGGTGCAAGTCTTCGCATCATATCAAGTATTCAAGCACAGAAATACCTGCGTAAGGAATACCACGGATTCCTTGCTCACGTCGTCGACACGAACCTAGAAACGAAAGAACTAAAGAACCTCCCAGTAGTGAGCGACTTCCCCGACATTTTCCCAGAAGAACTACCCGGATTACCTCCGCAACGACAAGTCGAGTTCCGAATCGACTTAGTCTCAGGAGCTACCCCAGTAGCCAAGTCGCCCTACCGTTTAGCACCAGCCGAAATGCAAGAACTCTCTGGTCAACTTAACGAACTGCTCAGCAAGGGCTTTATAAGGCCAAGTTTCTCACCTTGGGGAGCACCGGTCTTGTTTGTTAAGAAGAAGGACGGATCCTTCCGTATGTGTATTGACTACAGGGAACTCAACAAACTGACGGTCAAAAATCGTTACCCTCTGCCACGCATAGATGATCTATTCGACCAACTACAAGGGGCGAACTATTTTTCTAAGATTGATCTGAGATCCGGGTATCACCAGTTACGAGTGCTAGAGGAGGATGTGCCGAAGACCGCCTTCCGAACTCGTTACGGACATTACGAGTTCGTGGTGATGCCATTCGGATTGACCAATGCGCCCGCAGTCTACATGGATCTGATGAATAGAGTATGCCGACCCTACTTGGATCAGTTCGTCATCGTTTTCATTGACGACATCCTAATCTACTCTCGAAGTAAGAAAGAACATGGCGATCATCTGCGACAAGTTCTAGGGACATTACGAAAAGAGAAACTTTATGCGAAGTTCTCGAAATGTGAATTTTGGATCCGAAGAGTCGAATTCTTAGGACACGTGGTAAGCGAAGAGGGAATCCACGTGGACCCATCCAAAATTAAGGCCATTGAGAACTGGTCAGCACCGAAGACTCCTACAGAAATTCGCCAATTTCTAGGTCTCGCTGGCTACTACCGCAGGTTCATTCAGAACTTCTCACGAATAGCGAAGCCTCTTACCACCCTAACCCAGAAAGGTGTGGCCTTTGACTGGGAAGAGAAACAAGAAAGAGCGTTCCAAACGCTCAAACGAGCCTTGTGCACCGCGCCAATACTATCCCTTCCCGAAGGAATAGAAGACTTCGTAGTTTATTGCGATGCATCAAACCAAGGACTCGGATGTGTTCTGATGCAGCGAGGTAAGGTCATCGCCTACGCCTCAAGACAATTGAAGACACACGAGGTTAACTACACGACCCACGATCTTGAGCTAGGAGCAGTAGTGTTTGCTCTGAAGATCTGGAGACATTACTTGTATAGAACGAAGAGCACTATCTTTACCGACCACAAGAGTTTACAACACATTTTCGATCAGAAGGAGCTCAACGTGAGACAACGACGATGGGTCGAGCTACTCAGTGATTACGAATGCGATATTCGTTATCATCCGGGTAAGGCCAATGTAGTAGCAGACGCCCTAAGTCGGAAGGAATATTCTGGTCGCAAAGTAAAGTCATTATCGATAACCATCCATTCACACCTGACTAAGCAAATTCAGGCGGCTCAACTTGAGGCCATGAAATCTGAAAATGTGTCAAGTGAATCCCTTAGAGGAATGGACAAGAATTTAGAAGCCAAGGGTGACGGAGCTTTATATTTCATGAACCGGATCTGGACACCGAAGCATGGTGGCTTCCGAGACTTGGTCATGACCGAGGCGCACAACACTCGGTATTCCGTCCACCCAGGTTCAGATAAGATGTATCTGGATCTTAAGAAGCTATACTGGTGGCCTAATATGAAAGCAGAGATTGCTACCTTCGTAAGTAAATGCCTTACTTGCGCAAAGGTTAAGGTCGAGTACCAGAAGCCCTCTGGTTTATTGCAGCAACCAGAGATCCCGGAATGGAAGTGGGAGCGGATCACTATGGATTTCATAACCAAGTTGCCCAAGACAACGGGTGGACTTGACACCATATGGGTCATCGTTGATAGATTGACCAAGTCTGCACACTTCCTGCCCATCAAAGAAACCGACAAGATGGAGAAGCTTACGAGAACATACATTAGGGAAATCGTACGGCTACATGGTGTACCTATGTCCATTATCTCCGATAGAGATAGTAGGTTCACCTCAAGATTTTGGCAATCACTACAACATTCCCTAGGAACGAGGCTAGACATGAGCACAGCCTACCATCCTCAGACCGACGGACAGAGTGAGAGGACCATCCAAACTCTGGAAGATATGTTGCGAGCCTGTGTGATTGACTTTGGGAAGGCATGGGATACTCATTTACCCCTTGTCGAGTTTTCCTATAATAACAGTTATCACACGAGCATCAAGGCTGCTCCATTTGAAGCTCTCTACGGCCGTAAGTGCAGATCCCCTCTGTGCTGGGCTGAGGTGGGTGATACCCAATTAGCCAGGGGGCAAACTTCTGACAGTACTCTCACCGGTCCGGAGATCATTCGGGAAACATCAGAGAAAATCGTTCAGATCCGTGAACGATTGAAAGCCTCCAGAGACCGACAGAAGAGCTACGCTGATAAACGAAGGAAACCTTTGGAATTTCAGGTGGGAGACCGAGTCCTCCTCAAAGTCTCACCCTGGAAGGGCTTGATACGCTTCGGCAAGCGTGGGAAGCTTAATCCGAGGTACATAGGGCCTTTCGAGATTCTTGCAAGAGTCGGCCCCGTAGCTTACAAACTCGAACTACCAGACGCACTTCGTAACGTACATTCTACATTCCACGTATCTAACTTGAAAAAGTGTCTATCCGACGAGACTCTTGTAATCCCACTCGACGAGATCGAAATCAACGAAAGCCTCAACTTCGTGGAAGAACCTACAGAGATCATGGACCGTGAGGTCAAGCAGACAAAGCAAAGTCGTATCCCTATCGTGAAGGTTCGCTGGAATGCCAAGCGAGGACCGGAATTCACTTGGGAACGTGAGGATCAGATGAAACTGAAATACCCTCACCTTTTTGCTTAGTTATTTGTAAATTCTAGCGTGATTAAAATTCTAATTTCGGGACGAAATTCCTTCTAACGGGGGGATGATGTGACAACCCGATATTTTTGAGTCAATGTAATGTAAAACCGATCAAATTTAGGTCAAAATGTAACTTTCCTAAAAACTTATTCGGATTAAATAAAGTAATAGGAATCATATCAAGGTTTGCGTACATAAAAAGAACGTCCAAATCTGACCTCGGATGAGGAAGTTATGAATTTTTGAAGAAATTCCTTAATCACGTCATTTTAATAAATAAATAATAAAAATAATTTCGGAATTAGCCAACGGAATCTAAACGAAAGTTGTAGATCATGGTCTCACCTTCGCGTGGATATAAAGAACGTCAAAAACGGAGTTCGTATGAGAGAGATATGAATTTTTGAAGTTTATTTAAAATAAATAAGAATTTAAATATAAATTCCCGGTAATATCCGAAGGGGAGTCATCGGATTGGACCGAAGTACGCCCTGCGTACCTTCGTACGCCCCGCGTACTGAGATCGAGGGTCTCGGATCGTCCACGTCGCACTATCCGAAGAGTTCTAACCCGTCCGACCCGTCCGAAGCTCCGACCCGTCCGACCCAGCGTCCCATCCGACCCGCGTACCCAGCAACCTGTCCCATCCGAACCGAGGCAGTCGAGGCTTCGGTCATGCATGACGTACGCGTACGCGCTGCGTACGAGCGTACGCCCCGCGTTCGGAGGCGGTTCAGCCTTCCTATAAATAGGATGCGAGGCTTTCCGAAAATGTTGCTCATTTCTCTCCTCTCTCTCACAACTTTGTCTCGTTTTCCGTGCCCGTTATAACCCGAAGCTCTGGTCTTTTTGCTCAAGTCCCGAGGGTCGATTTTACTCCCGAGATTCCCGAGAATCCCGAGAAAAATCCGTTTTCTGAGACGAAACTCTGCCCGGTTTTCCATCCCGCTTTCTTCAATCAAACAAGTGAGTTTCATACCCCTTAATCAACCTGTTAAATATTCTAAATGCGTTTATATGCTTTCAAGGGGGGGGGGGAATACAAGTTAAAACACTTATAGTTATTGTTTCAATCACTTATGATTGCTCTAATCACATGTGATTAATAACTAGGGAAAATCAGTGGTTTTATCACTATTCAAACTATATATCAAACTGTTTTACTTCTAAATGTTTTCCAAACCCATTTACTTTTCGAATTTACACTGCAACTGTGATTTAAGCAAATGTTCCTTATACTTAAACTGTTTTAATCAAATCTACGCTTTCAAATTGTTTTATAGATTGACATCAAGTCAATCCTTCTTTAATAAAATATACTTATGTTTCAAATGTTTTACCAAACTTATTTATGCTTTTATATTATAAATTGCATGCCTCTATATGTATAGTTATATAAGAAATGTTTAAAGGGCTTAGGAAGGCTATCCACCTTGTTTCCTTTTCCTCGATTTGGATGTGGTCTGATAGGATTTTGGGTGACCATCCGAAGGTCGTTTCCATATTAATTATATATCAAATATACATATATAGACATAAAAGTACTTCCATAATCATACGTACTAAACACACTGTTAACAAGTTACCATCGGGGTAACACAGAATCACACTATTACAACTGCTAGATCAATGAGTCAGTTCATTCATGAGTCTATACCAGGAAGGGAATATATATAACTATACTACGAGAACATATATAACTATACTAGAACAAGAAACATTTCACCACACATGCAAGAACACGATAACAAATGTGATCCACTGTATCGGAGCATGCCTTAAATGTCATGGCCCGAGTTGTAGCCAGAATTCTCTTGGAGGGAGAGCGTTGAGTTTGCGTATAGATCTATACTGGATTGACTATCCTACACCTTGCTGCTAGCTACAGCCGGACCTGCAGGTCTGCGGGTGCCAAACGTCATTCCGTTATTACGACCGTTCCTTATGTCGTTGTTATCAGTCGATAGTATGGTGCAATTATCACATTATACCTTAATATAAATCCGGTTTAAGGTAGTAGTAATTAGTACAACAGTAGTTCTTATTATACAAAGCTACAGTACTACAATGATTTACCCATTACATATTTTGGTGATAATCTCACTTAAGCATTAATGTACAAACTATATTTTATCAAATGATAGTTATACTTGGGTAATTACACACTTTTACAACAGACGAGTTTACAAAACAGTTAAGCCTTGGTAGAAGGCTACTTTAATAGAAAATATAGGATTTTCTGAGAGATTCAAACTTTTACAAACTTATACATTGAGACAGGTTCAAACGTTTTTGACAACGAACATTGACACTAAAATACTTATGAACTCACCAGCTTAATGCTGATAAACTCTTTCAAAATAACTTGTATTCTCAGGTCATCAGTAGACAGGTACCGATGCCAGCTTTTGAGATGATGGAGCGTACTCAAGACTCATCATTTTGTTATTTTGATTTACGTTATATTTTTGGTGTCTAAAATTTTACAGAACACACATGTATTAAATTTATATATTTAATGCAATGGATGATGTTGTTTGCCTATTTACATTTACTGTGTTGTGATTACCTTACATGACGTCCTCCGCCCCAGAACGTTTCCGCCGTTCTTGGTTTTGGGGTGTGACAGATCCTCATGTACATAACCCTGAAGTATTCACTAGGTACTTACATAGTTGACTGTATTGATCCTTTGAAATCTGTTGAAATTGTTCCTCAAGAAAATTCAGTATTTTCTTAATAAAAGTATGATAATACCAAATCCTTCTATAACTACTTAGCTCATACTAGCTATGTATAAACCAATATCGAATAGGGAGTTAATTGTGTGGATCTGCCCTAAGCCCACAACCAAACAAGGAACAAGGAATGAGGCGGAAACCACACACCTCACGGTTTATCGGGTATTCTTCATACATAACTCGGATGCATAAACTAAGGAATTATAGAATTAATAATGAATATTCAGTAGTTCAATGATAAATCGATCGCTTGTATTGTATTGATGTTTGTCCTAGAAAATCCTATATTTTGCCTAAGTGTAAGTTGTTGTCTTAACTGTTCCAAAATTGAAAAGTACAAGTATTTTCCATACTTATGTTGTTAAAGCATTGTTCTGTTTGAAAACCATGGCTACCACCAGTAATGTATAGTAGTTTTATTTCTTAAAATAAAGCTCGTCCAATATGTATTGTTCTATATACTGGAAGTGTTGTTAATACCCTCCTGTGATCACTTAGTACATACGAGTCATAGAAATCTAAATCGAACAGATAGTCGATTAGGTGATTCTGCCCTAAGCCCACAACTAAAAAAGGAACAGGAAATGAGGCGGAAGTCAGACATCCCATTGCATGTCGGATGTAAATTTCATATCACCCTGATGTATACACTAAGTAATCACATAGTTATTAACCCTTATGACTGTCTGTTAAATATATTATTACGTGAACGAGTCGTTGTTTTCCGTGTGAGTTCTTATAACCATGATGATGGACGATAAACACTATGGCGTACTTCGGACGTCGTAAATTGAAATGACGTTTCTCACCCTCGGTTGACTGTAGCTAATAGTCAGGGTGCGATATTGTCAGTCTTGTATAGATCTATACACAAACTCACGCTCTTCCTCCAGGAGACTCTGGTTCCTAAGGAGTAGACTTCCCAAAAGTAGTGACTTACAATGTAGTTCTCTTAACAAATTCACCAATAATACTATGAAAACCCCTTTTTGTTATTAACATGTATCCCTATGAAAATAGTACCTTTGTTTATAGTTCATATTTAGTAAGTTCTGCGTTCAAATGTGTGTTAATGATAAGGGAAATATAATAATTAAATTATATTTTTAAACACCAATTATTTGTGCCTTTACTTGTATTCCCCCCCCCCCTAAACCATTAAAAAGCTTGGAAACTATGTGGGTATGAACTCACTATTGGTTTCATGTGTGTACCGGACAACGAGACTGGAATGAGGACCCTCGAGTTGTTGTACGCAAAGTTAACAGAATCCTAATAATTATTAAACACATATTTGCATTTAAATTAGCGAGACCATTAATTAAAGTGTTAGAAAACACTTGGTTTTAGGTTAGGAATGTTACTGAGACTCGATCGAAGTGCTATAAGTGGGTTTTCAGCCAAGATTCCGATTGGGGCTGTTTGCGGCCGTGAAAGGATTACGGTCGTGAACTGTTCTCGGTCGTGAACGGTTTTCTACCTTTGAAGGGTTTGCGGTCTTTGAATGGTTTACGGCATGTTCTTGGTGTTCTTGGTGAATATGAAGATTTGAAGGGTTTACGGCCGCGAACTCAGGAATGAGGAGTGTTTGATTTGATGAAAGGATGAATGTTTGACGCTCCAAAAAAAGTTCCAAGGTGGAATGGGTGATAGATGAAGAGAAAACTTGAGTTTCCGGTTCATGGTTTTAGAGAGAGAAAGTAGTGTTTCCGGCCATAAAAGTAAAAATGAGGTTGAAAACACATATATATAGGCTGGGTTCACGATCGGTGGTGGGGTCCACCCAGCCATGAACGGTTTACAGCCGTGAACACATTTGCAGCCGTAAACACCAGGATGATGAGACTTGGCTGATTTTTTGTAGAAAAACTTGATTCTTCGTACGATTTTAGTCCCGACGCTTTATATAAATTTAATTTATATAATCAAAGATTTTGCAACCCATAAGCTGATTCATAACGAGGAATGCATTCAAGCCAAGTTAATAAGTGAGATCAAACTTAGTGATTAAGTCACAAAGGACTTGCTCCGAGGAGAGGTTGTGATTGATTAAGAGAGTAAGAATATTGAATAAGTAAGATAGAAAGAGAACTTCTGAGATGTGTATTAGAGTTAGATGCGATCTACTTGCATTCTCTACACTGTTTGATTACATGAGAATGAGCTCTATTTATAGAGACTCAAAAAGATAACAGATTTACAACTCTAAGAGTAGCCATGCAAGGCATACTGGACAATAGAGTGTTTTACAGAAAAGACAATGTAATGTATACTAGATAGAGACTGCGGTACTGGAGACTTCGATTGATGATTGCTGATGAAGCTGCTTGACTGCAGTGGCTTAGAGGTTGCGGTAGCTGAAGTTCAAGAGGGTCACTTTTTGCTTCAACAGTTATTTGTGATGCGCTTTCGAGTATGTGCTGAGTAAGAGTATCCAACGGGAATCCTTGTAGATAGGGGACTTGAGTAGAGAAGTAATCTAGGAGAGATACCTAAATGAGCATTTATGGTACCTACTGCGAGAATAGTTAGACACCCCCGATGGGTAGAGTTACTTGATTTTGGTGATATCTTTTGAGCGTGAGTAGAGCCAGTGAAGTTGTACCTATAGTGGTTTCTCGTATTGGTAGAGATTATTGAATGCCCGAATGCTGCTTGCTTCGTGCTTTGTAGAACTCTCGGTGATGGGAGACAACTACTAAGTGAATATGACGATATTCAGGAGGTAGGTGCCTGGCATCATTAGGAGTTCTTCAGCAGCTGATGGCGGAGAAATGTGAGAACCTAGGAAAGCCTAGGAAGTGAACTTAGTCAGAAGAGTACGTTGGTAGAGTAGAGCTTTTCGCTGGGAAGCGAGTACACGTATGGGGATTGGTGATTGAGAAGGTTGAGCAGCTACTCAGGGAATCTGGGATGGTCCGTGTGGAGAGTATGGGTAGATGTGGCAGGTAGTATGGGCCCGTACTACTGAAAGCAGAGGACCTATACTCGGTGCAGGGAGTATTCTAGGCATTCTGAGTAGCAGATCGATAGGTGATGTCATGGTTCGGGTACCATGATCAGTAGCATATTGAGAGGTGATGTCCTGGTTCGGGTACCATGATCAGTAACAGATCGATAGGTGATGTCATGGTTTGGTTACCATGATCAGTAGCAGAACGAGAGGTGATGTCATGGTTCGAGTACCATGCTTCATAGTGGATAATGTTTGTGCTTTTTTTTCCAGTTATCCTATCGTGTTTGGGGTTATTCTATGATCGAATGCGATAGAATATGGGGCCAGAGGGCCATGTTGAACGAGTTTCAACAGAGCATACCTTGAGAAGCGATTTGAGTTGATTTCCGAGATATTTTTAGTGAGATGTCAGTTAGAGTCGCAAGACTCAAAGATGAGTGGAGATGGTATTATATGAAGGATTGCGGCCTAAGTTGAGCAATTTGTCGATAGTGGAGACGTCGCCTTCTGTGATCTGAGTGGTGCTATTACTGTTTCCTATGGGAAACATAAGAAGTATCGAGATCTTCGGTTTTGAGCTTGGGGGTAAGCCCTGCGGGGTAGCAGTGATGGAGATCTTCCACCGGAGTATTTGGCAGTATGTCTGCCACGAGGTAATGATATATCATGAGCAAGTTTCCGGTGGGAACTAAGATGGTCAAGGACCAGGACACGCCCTACTCAAGTATAGTAGGGCACGTGTTGGCTGTAGCAACGGATGATCAAGAAGAGTATATCGGGGTGATGGCTTTTTTTTTCGTCTATGATGGGTATCGAGAGTGGAAGTGGATTCTCTACTCTTATGAGGAGTGACGTAATAGAGCGTTGGTTGAGGAGTCGAGGATGAAGAAAATGATAGTTCATTATTTCCAGACTAAGAGTCAAAGGTAAGACTAGACAGTTGGGGAGGTCCGGTAATGGGAAGGTGTGAGTTTCTGAATGACTAGAGACAGTCATGATGGGAAGTTCTGAGGATTTCATCTGAGATTGGGGTTATTTAGGGTTGCTTGATCTCTGTCGGGAGATCATCGAGCATGCGTAGCACCTTCCAGGAGTAGGTGCAATGTTACTGGTGGGAACAGTCTGTGGGATAGATTGTTGGTATGTCAAATGATGATGGTTCAAACCCTGAGTAGGGAAGAACCGGGTATTCTGATGAGAGAATCAAAGGTTGGTTCAAGAGCGGTTAGAGAACTGGATATAGAGACCTGTGGTATGGATTCAGAATACCAGCATTATTGGTGGTTAAAGTTTATGCATGAGGCTCGTGCTCATGAAAGGATGAGTGTCTCCACGGCCGGTGGCCATTGGTCAGGGAACTTGTAGTGGTTAGAAGTTCTTCTAGGTGGTTTGGCTTGCAAGGTTAGTTCGGCGGATGGAAATTTCGGTCCGATGAATGCGTTGTTATATGTAGTTTGGGAAGAGTATATGTGAAATTAGACAACCAACCTCAGGGTTGGTCAGTGTATTCTTGCATGAGTTTTGAGCAATAGAGGAGGGAGTTTTGGATGGTTGTTATCATGTTCCGAGTCATGGTCGATTCATCAGTGTTTCATTTGAGAGTTGGGATACTCCGAAGTTGCGCGTTGTGTGACATGAAGGATAGTTATGATATCCTGAGGGAATGCTTTGAGGTATCCGTGTATGATGTCGTAAGTATGGGATCGGTGGTTGAGGTAGGACATCGTGATGTTCTGCGATGGTGTTCCGGGGTATCCAAGTATGATGCCCTGAATTCCGAATTCTTTTTAGATTCTTGAGTTTGAGGCGGCAAGTGGTGAATCAAGTATCTACGGTTCTAGTGGGAGCCCTTCGGGTATTGACATCAAGAGGGATCATTTAAGAAGGTGGATTTCAGGGAAAGGTGTTTTGTTATGGCGGTTGTCGTCAGATATTATGATGCGTAATTTGGATGAGTGTGGGTACCTATCTATGTTAGTCCGCGGAGCATGAGTTAGAGGACGCACTGTGGTGTTAACGTGAGTATGAGACTATGGGATGATAAGAGAAAGCATTGCTAGTCAGCAAGAGGGTGTTGTGATATTGCGGGGAGCCATAGTACTGACTAGTCAGCGAGAAGGTGTTGTGATACTGCGGGGAGCCGTAGTACTCATTAGTCAGCGAGAGGGTGTTGTGATACTGCGGGGAGCCGTAGTACTTACTAGTCAGTGAGAGGGTGTTGTAATACTACAGAGAGTCGTAGTACTCACTAGTCAATGAGAGGGCGTTGTGATACTGTGGGGAGCCGTAGTATTCACTAGTCAGCAAGAGGGTATCGTGGTACTACAGGAAGCCGTATTATTCGCAAGTCTGATGAAATTAAAACGTTAATCTTTGAAGATCGATTAGATCTTAAACAGGTAAGTGATTATAAAACAGCAAGAACACGAAAATAAGAACAAGGCAAAAGTGAATCAAACGTGTCGAATGATTAAAACAAAATCCTCAGAAGAGCTCGATTAAGAACATCAACTGTAGAGGATTAGTAGGTTACAAGAACGATAAAGAAATCTGTAAATACTATCGTTATGCTCTAGATCTATCGTTCAATTCTTAACCTAATATGCATGCAAGCATATACTTATATAATAAACAAAATGGGCTCTCGGTTGGACAGGCCCAAACCGGAATACAAAATAAATAAACAAATAACCAAGCCCAAAGACGCAATCTTCAACCCAACAATCTCCCCCTTTGCGTCAATTGGAGCGAGATCTTCATTTGTTACTTGGGCCAGCAGCGGAGGCGGGTACCTTCTTCTTCACAGTGTTAAACAAACGAGAGATAAGTGCCAGTATCGTCTGCCTAAACCTGATGTACCATTGAATCATGTCGTTGAAGTACTTAACATCATCCGCTGCATTTTCTTTACACCTTTGGATAATTGATAACACATGCTCCAGACAAGCAGTGGTGTAAAGATGTTTGTCAGCTAAAGTGAAGAGACATTTCTGTCCTTCAGCTCTAGTGAACATGACCGAATTGCGTCTCGGGTCGATCTTGCCCATCTTCATCTGGTTGAGATCACTGGCCGATCCCACAGGAGCTATCTTCGGTTTCTTCTTGAAGACAGTGGCAACCTCCTGATCCATAAGGGCAACCTCCATGATATAACAGACAATCATCCTCTTGATATGGTCTATAATCGGACCATATTCCGCTTCATTTGTCAAGAGGATGTTATGCAGAACGATCCAATCATGAGGATTTAAGTTCGGTAGATCTGCCAAAGATATAAGGTTTTCAGTTCTCGCAGACCCTCGAATCACCTTGAACCGAACGTTTATGAACCTTCCTTCGGTGTAAGGCTTTAAGACCCGAACGTTCACTATCTTCTGGGCGCTCCAAGTTAAATACTGAGGTCGAGCAGCCTTCAGATAGAATTCGATCAACTCCCTATCCACCTCAGGGTACGGATGAGGGACTTCAAAAATACACGAGAAGGCGTGGAAGATAAACGCCTTTCGAGTAAACGGCATGTCGAACTGCGAATCTACAGAATTAACGCAGTCAAATGAAATCACCGGCTCGAGCCATAAGATGCTGGGTGTGTCTATGGCCTCTTTAATCATGCGCTCCCGAGTCCAGGCAGGGAAGAGAGTCTTCCTGCTCTCGAGGAGATCGTGGGCTTCCTTTTTCTTGCGTTCGGCTTCTTCAGCCTCTCGCGCCACACGATTAACGTCTTCATCAGCATTGCGACTGTTCTTTCATTTCAACATGTCAGCAATGGTTTCATCATCTTCATCTTCATCTTCTTCCTCAGCTATGTGTTTCCCTTTGTCCTTCACACCCGAACCCGAAGCTTGACCAGTCGGAGGTGGTTCGGTTGTGTGAGTAGCTTTGGAGGAAGGAGGTGGTTTCGATCCAAACTTTACTTCTCCCCCTTGTTTCGGATCGGACACGAAACTAGGTAAACCTTCGATTTTGCTGAGAAGGTCTAAGGCAGGAGCAAGCTTTTCAGCAAGGGTTCGCCTCACCGAATGGTTTAGAATTGGATCGTGTGCTTCTAGGATGTTTGATAGTGCAGCGTGTACATCCGAAACACAAGTCTTGATGACCTCCCTTTCGGATCGAAGAGCTTCCAGCTGTTGTTGAGAGTTTGATAGCTGAGTGGTCTTGACCTTGAGGGCAGTGGTTTTGCTTGCCAGAACGTCCATCAATGAGTTTTCAGCTGCGAGATCCTCCTGAAGCTTAGCGAGGCGCTCATCAATGGAGGCACGAAGGGCCGAGTTGTCGTCGCTTATGGTTTGGCGAAGAGTAGCGAACGAGGTCAACTCCGTTGAGACGAACTTGGCCAACTGCTGAACAATTGGTTCCAAAGTTGTCTTTGTGGCATCAGCGCTCTCCTGTAGGGACTTCAACAGGGAAGAGGCGTCTGAGAATAGTTTATCGACTTTTTCGGTCGCAGCCTCACATGCTTTTGTAGAGGCGTCTATGGCGGCAGTGGCTGAGGCTACCGAATCATGCTGAGCCCTGGAGAAGGCATCAACAATCTTCTGAAGGGCAACTTCAGATAGAGAGGACTGTTGGTTGGAAGATGAGGCGAGAAGTAAGTTAAATTTCTCGTTGAGCTCCTTAAGATGCTTCTTTGTCACTAGAGCATCATCCTCTTCATCACTCTGAACCTGAAACGGACTAAAATAGACCGAATCGAAGGCCATGTTGTCTCCGCCAAGAAACGGGTTATCTCCATCAGATGCATGATCTGGAGATGGTGGAGGTGGTGAAGCTGGGGGTGTGGTCGTTTTGGTAGGTTCAGGTTGAGTGTGGGGTGGGGTAGTTTCGGGTGGTGATTGAGTATGGGTAGGTTCGGTTGTATGGGTTTCAGCTTGAGGAGGTTCAGTTATGGGTGGTGTTTCGGTTGTAGTGGTATGAACCCCCGTATCAGATACGTTGGTTGTAACCTTTGTAGTGGTTGTTGTGGTATCTGTGAAAATGGGTGGTGGTATAGGGAAAGAGGTTGGAGGAATAGTGGTAGTGGGGGTTATGGTCGGAATGGAAGTAGGGATGGTTTGAGGAGGTGAAGGAACTGGTGAATTATGAAGTTCCATCTCTGGGGTAGGTGAGCGAGGTGGTGTGTTGCCTCTTTGAGGAGTTTCGCCTCCTTGAGAGCCATCCGAACCCGAATGCTCTTCTTCTGAGTCACTCGAAGAGGAAGGAATAAGAAGTTTGCGTTTCGGTTGAGTCTTCCTTCTCTTCGGCTGCGGGGACTGTGCAGCTTTTGTCTGTTTCCTCTTCTTGGGAGAAGGACCCTTAGTAGATTTGGTCGCTTGCTTCCCTTTGTCCGCCTTTTTGCCCCTGTTCACCGGTTTGTCAGCATTGTGGATGGACTTCATCATTTCCGGTGTGAGTTCCCTGGGTCCAGTTGCCTTGAACTCCTTGATCGTCCGGATCAGCCTGCTGTCAGAGGGAACGTCGCCATACATTGTCTCCGGAATAGAGCCAATGAATGAGAATTTAGATGCATCAGAGACGATGATCTTCTTGGTACGAAACGTACCAATTGAAGACATCGATGCACCAGCAGCAGTGGGAATATCAAACTTGTCCATCGCCCACTTTGTGATTAGGGTCCAGAACCGGGCATACGACACCTCAGAATGTCGTGATGAAGAAGAAAGGCTCTGGATGAGCTGTTGCCAGAGAACCAGCCCAAAGTCGAGGTTGATCCCGTTGTAAACTGCATACATGATCGACAGGAACAGTCGACTAGCACTGTCGGATCTTGAGCTTCATTCCGACAAGCCCTTGAAGAGGACTGTGAACATGCCATTCCATTGTGGCGGCAAGCAGGACTTCTTGAACTTTGCGACGGAGGTGAGGACCTCCGTATACCCCATATTGTAAAACATGCAATACAGATGCCCAACCGGAATCGTCTCCGGATTAATTCTCCATGGGTCAGCAGCCAACCCTAGTAGTGTGCAGTAACGTTGTCGAGAAATGGAGGTCTTGTGTTCAGCAACCTCGAAGAACACCCGCTCGACTGCTTTGTCGTAATAGGCAGTCGCATAAACCTGCGAGAGAGTCGTCATTGGCACAGACTCAATCCGGGAGAGAGCCGGAGCGATTTGGGAGTACTTCAGGCACTCGATGATCGGCGACATGTAGGAGTCGTACGCCAGAGGGTTGAGATTGATCACCAGGCATTGTTGAGGACGAATAGGGAGGATGTGAGATGTAGCATGGACTGAGGATGATTCCGCCATTGTTGAAGGTAGTAGAACTAGAAGATGAACAGTGAAGCTTTTGGGAGTTTTTGCTCTCTAGAAAATCCAGAAGCAGTAAAAAGGTAAATCGTGGTGAAGGCTGCCTTTTATAGTCGGTGAAAGGAGAGAGAAAAATCGTTTCAAATCTTCTACGGAAATACGAAAAGGTTTCCTGAAAGACGGATGCGTGACAGTTGAGACGTGCGATGATCACGTAGGAGAGAGAGTGTCAGATTCCTAGGATCACGCCGCCCAACAAGCGCCGTTTCAGAAGAAAACCGTTTCAAATCCTCACGCACCTTTAAGTGCCAGAGAGACATCCCTTGAAATTCGCACACGCGTCCTTGATGTCAGTAAAAGTATGGACGTTTCAAATCCACACGCGCCCCATTTTTATCGTCGTTTGAAATTTAATCCTTTTAACTCCCGCCAAGTCAGCAACCTTTCGTCTTATCTTTTGAACGGCATCTTTTGAATTAAACTGCCCACGTGGAGGATTGTTGACCACGTCTTAATTATTAACCACCAATGCCACAAATCTGCCTGAAATTAATTAGTGACGGAATTTTGGAAAATCAAAGATTTTCGTGCAAAGAGTGTAAAAAAGAAAAGAAATAAAGCAACTCTTTTTAGGATTTACTGTGATGTCAATAATGACACGAAACTGATGATCCCGGGCACGAATCTCTTCCTTCAAGATCTAGAGAGACCTCAAAGTGTTAATGTGGATTCCCGTTGAATTACGATCAATCACTTTTTAAGAAATGTTGAAAGGCTTCTTTTAATTAGGCTAAGTAAAGGTGGCTTTCGCTTTGATTCAGCAATTCTAATCTTGAAATAAGAAAGAAAGTGAACAAAGTACTTGTGAGACCGGTGTAGTCTGTTGAACAAGTAGTTAGTAATTAATTTTAAATTGGCTTGGGAAAATATAAAATCTCAGATAAAAAAAATTAAAAACTGGATCCTAAGGGAAGAAATGTTATGGTGTTTAACAATTTCATAGGAATCACACAAAATAAAGTTTGAGATTTCATGAAGGTACATTTGTCAATTCTTTGGTGAAAACTTGAGCAAATTAATTGGTCACCGTCAATTCAGATTTGGTGTTGAATTTTGGGTTTCACTCAGCTCGTAGTGGCACGAAACTAAGATCACAAACATAGATGTTGTGTAACCATAAACCTCAATGGTAATTTCTGAGAGTCTCAAGGGTTATATTGATGAAACGAATATAGTGGAGAAGTGTAATGGAGATGGTGTAAGAAAACATAGTACCTCTGCTGTGAAAAGAAGGACCAAGCAGGAAACTCTTAACTCATGTGAGAAGAGAGTGAGGTAGCTCATGATTAGAATAAATGTGTTAGCCTTATTGGGAAGACAAGGTTTGTGTATACCAGGTCATGAAGGCTATTATTCAAAATCTTATGAGGCTTGGGACACATACAGCAGTATGCTTCTAGGGACACTTAAGTAATCTAACATTTATACCCCCATAAACGAACGAACACACAACAAGAAAAATAAAAAAATATTTTTGGAGTTTTTAAGATTTATTAAATAAAAATAAAAGAAAGAAAAGAAATAAAGAAAAAAATAAGTGAAATAAATAAGTAAGAAAAAAATAAGACTTAAAAAAAACTTGGAAAAAAAAATGAAAAACCGAACCCGAGCGTTCGGTTGGTTTCGGTTGCAGAAAATTTTGCAAAACCGAACCTGAGCGTTCGGTTGGTTTCGGTTCCAGAAAATTTTGAAAAACCGAACCCGAGCGTTCGGTTGGTTTCGGTTGCAGAAAATTTTGAAAAACCGAACCCGAGTGTTCGGTTGGTTTCGGTTCAACAAAATTTTGAAAAACCGAACCCGAACCTTCGGTAGGTTTCGGTTTTGGAAAATTTTGAGAAACCAAGGAATTTAGACAGGCAATTGGAAAATACTTTTAACACTAGAAAAAATTTTGTACAAGAAATATACAACAAAGAAAAAGTACCTTTGAAGTGATGAGCGAGTCAGATGGTTTAACCGAATCCGAACGTTCGGTTGGTTTCGCTTCTTACGTTTGAGACTGAGAGGTAGTGTGAGGTACTGACTCTGATTCCATCATACCTAGCCCTTGGAATATTCTGTTGAATGATGCTTCAGGAAGAGCTTTGGTAAAGACGTCAGCCAATTGATCAGTGGTTCTTACGAAATGAACTTCGACGTTTCCATCTTCCACGTGATCTTTGATGAAGTGATACCTCAGTGCTATGTGTTTAGTTTTAGAGTGTTGCACTGGGTTATGACAGATCCTAATTGCACTTTCAGAGTCACAATATAGTGGGATCTTCTTCATATTGAGTCCATAGTCTCGAAGTTGACTCTGGATCCAAATCACTTGTGAGGTGCAGGAAGCAGCGGCTATATATTCCGCTTCGGCAGTAGACAACGACACACACGTTTGTTTCTTGGATTGCCAGCTGACCAACTTCCCGTCAAGGAATTGACAGCCACCAGTTGTGCTTTTTCTGTCGAGTCCACATCCTCCAAGGTCAGCATCAGAATAGGCTTGAACGAAGATGCCTGAGTTGGAAGGATACCATAGACCTAAGGAGGCGGTTCGCTTCAGATAGCGTAGAATGTTCTTCACTGCAAGCATGTGAGGTTCGCGTGGGTTTGCCTGAAATCGAGCACAATAACACACAGAAAACATGATGTCAGGCCTGCTAACAGTAAGATACATTAGTGAGCCTATCATTTGACGATAGAGCGTGATATCGACAGCCGTTTTGTCTAGGGATGGAGTTAGCTTGGTGCCGAAAGCCATTGGGACTTTGACTTTGGAGTCTCCCATCATACCAAACTTTGCTAGGAGAGTCTTCGTGTAAGCTTCCTGATTGATAAAGATGCCTTCGGGTCCCTGTCTAATATTTAAACCAAGGAAAAAGTTAATAGGACCCATTGAGCTCATTTCAAATTTAGTCTCCATCAACTTTCTGAATTCAACTGTTAAGCTGGGATTCGTAGAGCCAAAGATGATGTCATCGACATAAATTTGAACTATCATAAGGTGGTTACCTTCCTTTTTGCGAAAGAAGGTTGGGTCAACCGAACCTTGTTTGAATTTAGACATCTTTAAGAATTTAGTTAGCGTTTCATACCAGGCTCTCGGAGCTTGTTTAAGGCCATACACAACTTTATCCAGAATATAGCAATGGTTTGGATACTTTTTGTTCACGAACCCAGGAGGTTGCTCCACATACACCGTTTTTTCGAGTTCTCCATTAAGAAATGCACACTTGACGTCCATTTGGAAAACTTCAAAGTTTTTGTGGGCAACATAAGCAAGAAATATTCTTACTGATTCCAGCCTCGCTACAGGAGCGAAAGTTTCTTCATAATCAATCCCTTCCTCCTGACAGTATCCCTTTACTACCAGACGAGCTTTGTTCCTTATAACATTCCCTTCCTTGTCCATTTTGTTCCTAAAGACCCATTTGAGACCAACAACCGAAGCATCTGGAGGAGTTGGAATGAGGCGCCAGACTTTGTTCCTTTCAAATTCGTTTAGTTCGTCTTGCATTGCTTGAACCCAATCAGAGTGATCGAGGGCAGTGTTAACTGTCTTCGGTTCAACTTTTGATACGAATGAGTTAAACATACAAAACTCAACCTTTGAAAATAAGGATGTCTGTTTTGCCTTCAGTTGTGATCGGGTCAGAACCTTTTCAGAGACATCACCAACCACTTGAGAGATAGGATGATCTCTGGTCCATTTGGTAAGAGGAGGATAATTTGGATCAAAGGTTGGGTCTAATTCAGCATTGATCATTTCTTCTGGCTCGGACTGGCTATCGTAGTCAAGCGTCATATCATCATGCTCCCCCTCGATTCATGAGCTTTGAGAAACTTGAGGTTCAGGGGTTTCTTGTGATGTTGGACTTGCAGGCGTTGATGCACCTTCGGTTGGAGAAGAACTTTCGGTTGAAGAAGCACTTTCGGTTGGAGTTGTAAAGCTTGGCTCCCCCTCAACTTGTGAGCTTGGCTCCCCCTCGATTGAAGCATTGTTGGATGGAGGTTCATCAGAAGTCGATCCTCCTTCATTCATTCTCCTGGCAGCTTCTTCGACAATTTGCTTCATGTGGTCTACCTTGTTGTCTGCTGCGCCTGCTTCTGAGAGAGAAGCTTTTTCTGGTTCGTCAAAGAGCTCCAGAAATTTCTCGTATAGATTAGCGATCGAGACTGTGACTTGGCCAGTTTGATGAAAGATTTCCTCTGCGGTGTCTTCTTTGGCTTGAAGCTTTTTGACATAGCTGTCGTCAAAGGTCACGTAATATGTCTCTTCAATTTTTCTCGAACGCTTGTTTAGGACTCTGTATGCTTTGGATGTAAGAGAGTAGCCCAGAAAGATTCCCTCGTCGGCTTTGACATCGAACTTGTTGCGGTGTTCTTTAGAGTTAAAGATGAAGCACCGTGAGCCGAACACATGGAAAAATTTCACATTGGGCTTTCTGTTGTTTAGAATCTCATAAGGTGTGAGCGTGAATCGCTTGTTGAGATAAGACCTGTTCTGTGTAAAACAAGCAGCAGAAATAGCATCAGCCCAAAAATAAAGAGGTAAGGAAGCGAAACTTAGCATAGTTCGGGCAGCTTCACAAAAAGATCGGTTTCGTCTTTCGACAATTCCGTTCTGTTGTGGTGTGTAGGGAGCTGAGAAGTTGTGACTTATTCCCTTTTCTGCTAGAAATTCTTCAAACTCCCTGTTCTCGAATTCCAGACCATTGTCGCTCCTGATGTTGCGAACGACCTTCTTGAGCTGTACTTCGATCTTCTTGATAAACATTTTCAGCTTATGAGTCGCTTCAGATTTGAGCTTTAGAAAGAACACCCATGTAAATCGTGAAAAGTCATCAACAATAACAAGGATATACTTGCTACCACCGATGCTTTCGATAGATGAAGGACCACACAAATCAATATGAAGTAATTCGAGTGGTTCAACAACTTTTGTGTTAATTACAGATGGATGACTTTGACGACTCTGCTTCCCCATTTCGCATGCAGCACACAAATGATCTCTATCGAACTTGAGCAATGGAAGACCCCTAACATGACCTCCAGTGACAAGTCGATTGATATCTTTAAAGTTGAGATGAGAGAGTCTTCGGTGCCACAACCAGCTTTCGTCAGATTGAGCTTTTGATAACAAGCATATAGCTGGGTTTCCTTTGATGGGTTTAAGGTTTAGAGGAAACATTTCACCCTTTCGCTCCGACTTGAGAATCACTTTCTTTGTCCTTTTCTCAATAATTTCAGAACCTTCATCATCGAATGAGACTTTGAGACCTGTACCTCCAACAAGCTGAGATACATTGATGAGGTTGTGTTGGAGTCCTTCCACATAAGCCACCTTCCTTATAGTAAAGTCACCATTTGTTATCATCCAGTATCCCTTTATGGTGCCGAAAGAGTTATTTCCAAACTTGACATTGCCACCATTTGCAAGAGATCTGTATTCCCTAAGCTCCTCTTTCCTCCCTGTCATGTGACGTGAGCAGCCACTATCGATGTACCATTCTTCGTCGAACTGCTCGTCACTTATAAACTGCAAAAATTAAGCAGATTTAGGAACCCAAAGTCTCTTGGGTCCACGTGAGCTTTTCATGGGAACAGGAACAGTAAGAGAGATGTCAACAAGATATGTTCGTTTTATGAGTGTTGTTTCATCTTTCTTTTTAATAGTAAAAACTTTTATTTCATTGACTTTCGATGAATGAGATTTTTGAGAATGAACAGAATGAGCTTTAGAGCAAGATGGAGATGAATTGGTAGAAGTAGAAGAATTAGATGAACTAGAAGGAGAGGGTTTAGATTGAGAGGACTTCTTAACTGGAGACTCTAGGTGACCCTTTTGCTTTTGATCATTGGAGGGACTAACCCTAGAGTTTTGATCTCTTTTAACTTCAGAACCAAACCTTTGCTTTCGGTTGGAATTGTTCTTTGAACCGAACCTTTGCTTTCGGTTGAAGTTATTCTCAGAACCGAATCTTTGCTTTCGGTTGGTATTTTCTTGTGAACCGAACCTTGGCTTTCGGTTGTTGTGGCTCTTAGGCTTTCCGACAGGATTGTCTTCATACTTCAGATTCTTGTCTTCATGTGAGAAGTATGCATTCTGGGATTGCCAGAATTGCCTCCTTTCAGAGAGATTCTTCCTGTATCTTTGGTTCCTTTCACGTTTCTTATTCCTCATCTGTTTCGGTTGATGATGAATATTAGCCTTCATTTTCGGTTTCTCCTTGGCTGGTTCATTTTGAACTGTAGGAGTTTCACTTTGAACTGAGGAAGTAGAGGAAACGTCTTCTTTTGCCGAACTTTCATTCTCCTGAGGAATGTCTTTCGTACCACTGGTGCTTGGCTCATCGAAATTATCTGGCTTATTCAAGGGTTCAGGTATGTATCGTCCTTTACTTTTCCATGAGGTCCTTTCAGATAACCCTACTGTTTCATCAGCATTATCGATTGGAGCTGTCCAGAACAACTCATCACAGCCATCAGCATTGTCTTCGTTTACAATAGCTGTGAGTTCAGCCGTCTGATGTTCGGTTACTCCAGTTACCTTGTATACTTGATTTGGAGTGGTCTGGACCTTTTGATATATAACCGCTTTCTCTACTAAGATCAGGGAATTTTGTTGGGACAATCGAGCGAACTCCACTGAATTTTCAGAAATTAGATTCTTGTGGTTTTCAGGTTCGCTTTTTACAAATTCTGAGCAGTCAACCGTGTCCTCTACAGAAATTTCACTCATGTTGTCGTCCTCGTTAAGCTCAGATGCATTTTCAACATCAATTTTGTTTTCTGAGCTTACATTGGCGTTTAAAGAGTCAAATTTTTGTATGGTTTCGGTTCTCAGTTTAAGTTTATCATTTTCATCCAAAAGATTTTTAAGCATGTTCTTGTGGTCCTTGGATTTAATGAAAGATTCTATTTTGTCCAGTCCATACATGTAGGTCGGATTGACGTCATCAGATGATATCACACTCTCACAGTTATAAGCTTCGGCATCAATTTCATCCTCCTTAAACTCAAGGAAGGGCAAAATCATGCGATGGATCTTTTGGCCTATTTCACAGTCCAAGTGAAGCTGAGTAATATTAGAATAAAGACGTTTTGCAATTAAACAAAAAACATTACGTTGTTTTAACAACTTTAAATTGTCTCTTTGTAAATAAATGTTTTCGTCTTTAATTTTAACTAATTCAGACTCCTTCAACTCGATCCACATGCGCCGCTCCTCACTCTTCGAAGACACCCTGCTTAATTGATCAGTTAGGTTAGAATTGGTGACTCGAGTTTGAGTTAAGCTACTATCTAGATGAGAAATTTTTGTATTAACATTTTTTAGTTCTTTCTCATATGAGGATTGTGGTACTTTAAATGAAATGAAAACCGATTGTACCTTCTTTATCATTTCATCAAGCTCATTGAACTGCTAGCTGAGTGGTTTGGCCGTAAAGCACATGTCCTGCTGCCCCTTCGGTTCCTCGCTTCCACCATCAGTGTTGTATCCCCTCATCTGAGATACATCAGACACCATGAAGCATCTTCCTCCACTGCTCTCCTCCTTTGCCACGTAAGCATTTCCATGAGTATGCTTCCTTACTTCATCGTCTTCTGAGTCGGTAGACCAAACTTCCACTCTACCGAACTCGTCATCAGCAACCGAACCCTGCACAATAAGAGCATTCATGGAAGGGTTAGCGGTAGATTTCTTCTTCCTCATCTCATCGAGCCTTTTCTGCAGCACAGCTTCCTCATCCTTTTCATCATCCTTTTCAGCCATCTTTTTAAGGACACAATCTTTAGCATAGTGGTTTTTCCCACCACAGTAGTAACAGCTTACTCCAGAATCACCATCCACCTTTGGTTCCTTCTTGGGCTCTTCAACCTTCGGTTCATTGTTAACTTTTTCTGAACTATAACTCCCCTGCCAGTTTCGGTTTTTATTGCTGGGGAATCTCTTCTTTATGAACCTTTTGGGGTTAGACACCATCATAGCATAATCCTCAGACATGAGGTCATACTCCTCCAAGTTAAGGTCTTCATCCTCCATCACAGCTTTACTTTTTGATAGGAGGGCCAGCGAACCAAGGCTTGAAACAACGTTCTTTTCCTGCAGCACAATCTTCTCCTGAGACTTGAGAATACCCACCAGTTTCGCCAAAGAATATGATTTAAACTGCTCATGGGCTTTGACTGTAGACACCACAGCTCTCCATTCAGACCTCAGACCATTTAAGAATGTAACCTTCTACTCGATAAGCTTTCTTTCGATGTCATGCTTGATCATCCTGCTGAGAAGATGATTAAAGCGATCGAACGTCTGAGTCACGGTTTCTTCGGCTCCTTGCCTGAATTCTCCAAACTCAGATAAGAGCAAGGTTTGGATAGAATGTTCAAGATCCTCGTCTGTAGAGTACAGTTCGAGAAGTCTATCCCAAACTTCCTTTGCTGTCGTGCATGAGCTGACCAACCTGAAGGTGTCGGACTGAAGGGCGAATCTTATCAATCTTAACGCCTTGATATTACACTGGAATTTATCTTTTTCATCTTGTGCAATATCTTTGACATCCTTCAGCAGATCGTTGTACTCCTTTTGAGTTTTAACAATTCTTGATGTTGCAGAATGAGAAAAAGGTCCATTAATGATAGCTTCCCATATGAGGTATCCATTATCCTCAGATCCTATAACGTAGTCTTCAAAGTGATGCGCCTAGACTTCATAATCATGGGTATATAGGATTGGAATCTTTGTCGTCGACCCGATGCTGTTAGAAATATTGATAGGATTTGATTGCGATTCGTCCATTATGATCGAAAAAACCTATTAAAAGATCAGACTTGTAATAACTCAGATTAGGGCAAAACAATAAATATCAAGATACGTCAATAAAGAGATGACGGCTCAATAAATATCATTAATTGCGGAAAAACCCTAATTTAAACCTTTTCACAGAAAAGATGTGTATCAATTACACAGCCTCCTGCTCTGATACCAATTGATGAGATTAAAACGTTAATCTTTGAAGATCGATTAGATCTTAAACAGGTAAGTGATTATAAAACAGCAAGAACACGAAAATAAGAACAAGGCAAAAGTGAATCAAACGTGTCGAATGATTAAAACAAAATCCTCAGAAGAGCTCGATTAAGAACATCAACTATAGAGGATTAGTAGGTTACAAGAATGATAAAGAAATCTGTAAATACTATCGTTATGCTCTAGATCTATCGTTCAATTCTTAACCTAATATGCATGCAAGCATATACTTATATAATAAACAAAATGGGCTCTCGGTTGGACAGGCCCAAACCGGAATACAAAATAAATAAACAAATAACCGAGCCCAAAGACGCAATCTTCAACCCAACAAAGTCAGCGCATGATGCAGAGGAGTGTTAGGCTGGGTAGCCTTATTATTGAGTTTTTAGGGACCTGGTGGTCGGACCAGGAGCGAGACTGTGGTATCCTTAATGATCAGGGATCGTTATATACTGAGTTAAGGTATGGTTATCACAACCAGAAGGAATTGGGGAAATGATGTACGCATGGGTTGCGGGTCATGAGTCATGAGTTGAGTGGTTCATAAGGACGGGTGGTTCCAATTCTGGGTCGGACTAGACTCTCGAGCTTGAGTTTGGCTCTAGTGGTGCCTTGAGTAGGCGAGATGAGATTCTAGATTCTAAGATGGGTCCCAAGTTGAGAGGTATTGTTATTCAACTGATGTCTTAGACATGTGTAGGTCACCACTCGGTTACAGGAGGTACCGGGAGGCGCATGTATCTAGGGAGTGGTGCTCGACAGAGGTCGAGGGTGAAACGATATGGTGGGTTTGTGGTATTTGTTGGGGTAAAGAGAGCTTCGTGACTTGTGCATCACCGTTCTGAGATTGTTGTTGTGAGAAGGAAGTCGGAGAGACATTTTGGGGCATGTTATGGGTGACCTTTGGAGGTTCAACTGTGGAGTCAGGAGTTGACTTAGTGCCCAGTATTGAAAAGGGATATAAGAAACGAAGTTGGGGCTTTCGAATGTGATATCTAAGGGCACTTCTGAGCGAGTATGGTTTTTCCCTTGTGTCTGAGGGCATAGTGCTAAGGATTCTATGTTCGGATGGGTTATGATAGCGGTTTAGTGCATGAACCCTAGTGAAGTGTGAACCCTTACGTTTCTTGGGGACTGATTCGGATATTTTAGCATGTTGGTATGAGTGATTGGTATCCGATTGTTGGATTCAATCTTGTGAGAATCAGAGGATTAGTGGGTTATCAGGGTTGACATTCGAGGAGCGAATATCATGGTGATCGCTTGAGTAGGTGGTCTGACGGCGAGTTAGGCCACTAGAGTTTCCAGATATTGGGATTTTCTGTGTGGTTTCAGGTGTCCATTGAGAAAGTTATCGGTGTAGTATGAGATCCTTCCGGTGGTGTCTTTCGTGTTGATGAACTTTGTGTGGTTACGGAGTGATTTCGAGGGCGAAATCTAATTCAAGTGGGGAAGAATTGTAACATCCGGATTTTTAGAGGCAGTATGGTGTAGGTTAATCTTGTGATTAAAGGAGAGACTCGACGAGTTAAGGGTCCAACTCGCCGAGTCGAGTCGGGTTTCTCCCGTGGATTTAATGAGTCGACTCGACGAGTCCGAGGAGGGACTCGCCAAGTATGTGCTGGGCAGAGAAACCCTAATATACGGGGTTTGGGACCCATTTAAAGGCACTTATAGCCTCCTTGGCCCCTTCCTAACAGTGTCTTCACTGAGAGAAACCCTAGAGTTATTTATGAGCTACAGAGGAAAGAGGCTTCTTAGAGGTCATTTCTTTGAGAAGAAGATCAAGGGAATTACAAGGGTCTCAGAGGAGAGTTGGTGGATCAGTCTCATCTTTATTTCAAGCTTCAGATCTGGTACAATTTTTTCCTCCCTTGTGTTTGAGTAGATTTCCTTATTTGTAAAGTGTTGGATATAGTGTCTAAGTCCATAACTATATTTGGTATGTACTTGACCCGACCCGGCATGGTCCATTTGGGTTGCACTTCACCCGAACAATTTATGGATAATCTTTTGAGAATAGTATAGGACATGATTTATTAATATATTATAAGTTCTAATATATTAATATAAGATCATATTATTTAATTAGTATTGATCTATAATTAATCTAGGATTAATTTAGAGATCAAAAGTATTACTAATTAAATATGGGCTCTTATATTTATATAGTGTGGGCTAATGCTTATTTGGAATGGGCTAGGCTTGCATGGAAAGTCCATGGATACTCCATGGAGATTTAACCCGTGGATCTCATGGAAATGAAGAGACATGGGTATTAGGGTTTACATGGATGTAACCCTAATCCACCACACTATATAAAGGAGGCTTTGGTTCTTGAAATCACACTAGTTGTGGTGAGTAAAGTAGAGGGCCGATTTCAAGATAGTTGTGACTATTCTCTCAAGGTTCGAAAGTTTGTGGTGATTTGTGATTTCCATTTGAGGCATCCACACTATTGGTTCTAGGCTCTAAAACTCCAAGCAATCAACTACAACTACAAGGTAAGTAATTCTACTAGCTTTATTTGATTCAAGTTCCCCATGCCATGCTAGATAGGATAAGAACCTTGGAAAAATAATTATTTGCATGTATCTTAGTCAAACATAGATCCAAGCCTTCTAGGGTTGCATGTACACCATAGGAGTGTTAGAATGCTCAAAACCCATCAGTGGTATCAGAGCCTAGGCTTGTTTGTTTGATACTTGATGCAAAATATTGGAAAAAGTCGAAATTTTGTTGTCTGCCTGTTGAACTAGCTGAGTCCATGGGGGGCTCACCGAGTTCATGTGTATCTACATCCTACTCGCCGAGAAACATTACCCTAAACTATTTTGGTGTTATAAAACTTGTTTTAGATGGTGTAATGTTTATGCTGATCCATTTACAATGGCTATATTAAAAAAAATTACAAGATTTATGAGTAATATGATTCTTGAAATGTTCATATTCATGTTCTTCAACTTATGAAGATTAGATGATTATAGGAATTGTTTGTAACCTACTTGGTAGTTTAATTCTTGATCATAGTGTGTTTTAATGGAGTCCATAACTTGTCCTCAAGTTATGGAAAACCAAGAGTCACACTTGAATTAAAACCATTAAAAGAACACAAGAGTTAGAAAAATGAAGAGTCTTCATTTTAATACTCAATTAACTTCATAAGTTATAAGAAATGAAAAGTTTTGAAAGTTTACAAAACTTTCCCTAAAGTTTTGGAATAAGTAAAGTCATGATTAAAACTTTAGTTCCAACCCTTAGAATTTTAAAAGTTAAAATTCAACCGTTATACTTTATAATATTATAAGTTAATAATATATATATATATATATATATATATATATATATATATATATATATATATATATATATATATATATATGTATAAGATCAAGTCGTCTTACCGCTAGTAGGCCTCATTCACGAAGCCGGTCTATAAGGGGGGTATAAGGTTGTTGCCGATAAAATGGGAACTTAATGGTGTCCACTATCACCCACCGCTTCCTTGATCGGTGGAGGGTCGTTAGCCGAACGGGTAGGATAAGGACTTATAAATTCTCATTAAAAGTATAATGATAAATAAAGTAACTAAACTTTATTGAATTCCCAATCTTAGTTGTTTTAGGAAAATATGAATAAGGTGCTAATTCATGAAATTACACTTTACACTTTGTTTAAGTCATTAGTGGAGCGTGTGAGGTTAACTAGCACACTAACTTGAACTTAACAAGGTAGGTAAAGGGTGACTTAATGTTTATCATAGTATCGATTGAGCGAGTGTGGTTAACCATCACATTGATTAAGGGGTAATACATTAAGGGTACCAAGTAATTTGCATGGTTACTTCACACCTTGTTTTGTGATCCTCGGCATCCCAGTCACAAAACTTGAAAGGCACACTCGAGATTGAAACATGCCATTGAAGAATGTTCAATGAATCTCAAAGAATCTAGGAGTTTCTAAACCAATTAAAACCTAATTAAAAATTTCGTTTTTCATGGTGGAAATTGGTGAATCGTCATTCACCTACCTTCAAATATCTTATAGCTTAGATTACAGCATCCCTCTTCTAAGTTATAAAATATTGTGTAGGGTCCTAGCCTTAATACTATATTTGGGTGTTTTATTAAGGACTATCGCTAAATCTAATCTAATCTATTCCCTCTTCTTTTCAGATGTCTTCCAATAAAAATGCTTCTGGCTTAACCCTACTAGCTCCTTCTCTCTCATGAATCTTTATGGGAGAGTCATCTTTGATGGATCCAACTTTACTGATTGGATCAGAAACATCAGGATGGTCACTCGATAAGAGAACAAAGAATATGTTCTTAACAAGGAGTTAAGGGTACCCGAGCCAATTGCTACTCCTGAAGAGCTTGCTGAATATAAGGTACATGAAAGAGATGTTACAAAAGTAGCATGCATCATGATGGCCACCATGACAGCCGAGCTCCAAAAGTCCTATGAGGACTATTATCCTTTTGAGATGCACCAGAACTTGATGGACCGCTACCATCAAAGTGCTTGTCAAGAGCGATATGAAATAATCTCCTCCATGTTAACAACCTGAATGAAGGATGGTGAATCCATCACGGGCCACATGCAGAAAATGCAAAGGTGTGTGGACCGTTTACTGAAGTTGAATGTGAACATCCCCAAGGAGCTAGCAATAGACATCATTTTGCACTCCTTACCATCGTGTTATGATCAATTCCGCATGACATATCACATGAACAAGGAAGAAGTCACCCTCAGCAAACTTCAGGGACTCTTGAAGACCATGGAAAGTGGTCTAAAGGGTAAGTAGGTTGTTACTATTCCTACTCCTACTCCAATTGTGGCCAATGTCATGGAAATCGGTCATGGCAAAGGGAAGAAGAGAAAGAACCCTTCTAAGGGTACCAAGGGTAAGACCCTTGAAGGCTCCTCTTCAAGCAAAACCAAGAAAGGTTTTGTCACTCCTTCTGCTAACCCTAATGAGGCTGAATGCTTCTATTGTCATGAAAAGTCGCACTAGAAGCGAAACTGCCCAAAGTACCAGCAAGATGTGAAGGATGGGAAAGTAAAACCCAACCATGTAGGTATATACACTATATTGTCTAATAACTCACCTCATTCTAGGTCTTGGGTCCTTGACACAGGTTGTGGTATTCCCATATGTTGTGATTTGCAGGGACTAAGATGAAGTGAGAATGCGGAGCAGGGAAAGATAAACTTGATCATGGGAAACAGAAAGCTTCACCTGTCACCAAGATAGGAGTTTATTCCTTAGTGCTAAATAGTGGGTTTACATTAGATTTGAATAAGTGTTATTATTTGCCAAAAATGGCAAGAAATGTTATTTCCTTTCATGCATTGTATAAACAAGGTTTTACCTTTTATTTTGATAATAATAATGGTAGTATTGATGCTTTCTTTAATAATGTTCATTATTTTAAAGCATTACCTTGTGATGGCGTGTATGAAACTGTATATGTTGTAGATAATCTAGGAAATAATGTATTGTGTATTGACTCTTCCACTAGCTTAGATAAAGCATCTTTATGGCATTGTTGTCTTGGACATGTAAGCAAGAAACGCATAGGCCAAATCCAAAAGATGGAGTCTTGGAGTCATTTGACCTAAAGTCAGATGATAGTTGTGAATCTTGTATGCTTGGTAAAATGATAAAGTCACCTCTTACTGGCACTTGTGCTAGGGGTGAAGGTTTGTTGGACCTCATACACATGAATGTGTGTGGACCCTTCAGAACCGCCACAAGAGATGCTAATCGGTTCTATGTGACTTGTACTGATGATTTTACTAGATATGGATATGTCTACTTAATCAAGCATAAGTCAGAAACCTTTGAGAAATTCAAAGAGTTTAAGAAAGAAGTGGAGAATCAGTCGGGCAGCAACATTAAGATGCTTTGATCCGACTGTGGTGGTGAGTATCTTAGTACTGAGTTGCTTGACTATCTTAAGGAATGTGGGATTATCTCACAATTGACACCTCCTAGGACACCACAATTGAATGGTGTAGCTGAGAGGCGCAATCGGACCTTGTTGGACATGGTTCGTTCCATGATGAGTCAAGCTTAGCTACCAATCTCATTTAGGGGGTATGCCTTAGAGACTCACAAGGTGTGGACAGGAAAAGTTCCCAATCTAGACCACATCAAGATTTGGGGTTGCGAGGCTTTCGTGAGACGCGAGACTTATGATAAGCTCGAACCCCAAAGCGAAAGGTGTATTTTCATCGGCTATCCACAGAAATCCTTTGGCTACATCTGATGGGTTTTGGTCATAAGACATCCTATGAGCTCATACAAACCCTAATGCTTGGATCTAGGTTTCTGTAACAACGGAAATTTTTAAACAAATTTTTCATTTCTAAAAATGTATTTTCATCCCAAAAAAAGGCATAAATATCCAACGTATCATGACATAATACAAAACATATGAATCCCAAGATCATAAATCATCTATCAGTGTGTACAGATCACGTCGGCGCCTTCCCACGGTCCTCGCTAGTACCTGAAACACATACACAACAACTGTAAGCATAAATGCTTAGTGAGTTCCCCAAAATACAACTTACGCACATACGCCTTTCCAGGCCCTGACCTTCCGGTCCATGTGTCTTAAGGGACTTCCGTCCCTGCTGGGTAAACATTCCGGTCCTACCCACGCCAACCCTTCGGTCCACATTACAACGCCTTCCGGCCCATAACATATTCGCCTTCCGGCCCATAACATAATGCCTTCCGGCCCACATTAAGCATATAATACATAGCACATATAACAATTAACTTATCACATATAGCACATATGTCTCATATCATATCCGACCTTCCGGTCACACAATCAAACCCTTCCGGGTACAGTATAGTGAGAAGACTCACCTCGTGAATATCGATAGCTAGCAAATCCCGAAATCACTCGTGCTCGATCCTCCAAGCTATAATCTCCCTATAACATCATACATCTCTTATTAACACTTTTACCACTAAGGTTGACTACCCTTTTTAAGTCAACACTAGTCAACTCTTGGTCAACGGTCAACGGTCAACTTTGACCGGACTCGGCGAGTGCACTAGGGCGACTCGGCGAGTCTAGACGTTTTCACCAACTCTCTAGGATTCCCTTTTGACACGTCGAGTACTCCCCCTGACTTGACGAGTTCCACCTGGAAGAATCGCGGGGCCACCCCGACTCAACTCGCCGAGTCTCAAGAACAACTCGGCGAGTCCCAGTTCGACTCAGTCCACCTGATAACCCTTTCTAACTCGCCCTGACTCACTGAGTCAACCCACGACTCGACTGGACCACTCACTGGACAATCTAAGGCAATCTTCAAGCTACTCGCCGAGTCTGCTCATCGGACTCGGCGAGTCCATGCCATGCAATCACACAAACTCGCTTCTAAGGTCAGATCTGCTCCAACAATTCATAGATCTGGCCTTCCTAGACTGATTCATCACGTAAAGCGCTTATCTTGGTGTTCACAATACACTCCATGTCTCATAAATGGCATTTTGGCCCAAGGCATAAGGATTCCAATCCAAAACCTCCATTGATTCACAGAAAGCTTGGGCAAAGGGACACTCTGGACCCCCAAGGGTCCAGATCTATGGTCTAAAACGCTTAAGGGACCAAGGGAGCACTAGATCTAGCCACATGAGGCCTCAATAAGCCCTAATCTATGAAAACATCAACATAAAAGAGGATAGCTCGAAGATATTACCACAATAACGATTCTCTGGACTCCAAACCCTCAGAAATGGCTCCTTTTGCTTTCCCTTTAGCTGATCCTCCCTTTCCCTTGCAAGATAACACTTCCAAGGTCAATAATGGCCTCCTTCTTTGCTCCAAACGCTCACACTCGATTAGGGTTTCACTCAAGGGACTAGTGAGCACAAATGACGGCCATAGCGCCCTTTAAATAGGTCCCAAACCCGAGCAATTAGGGTTTCACTAAACAGCGTGGACTCGCCGAGTCCACACCTTGGACTTGCCGAGTCCACACGCGAACCCGCGTCCGGAATCGCGACCCTAGTCGGCGAGTCTGAGCTCCAACTCGCCGAGTCCACTCACAAAACATCAAAATTAGAAACATAAAAGATACCTGGAAATCCGGGCTGTTACAACTCTCCCCCACTAGAACTAGACTTCGCCCTCGAAGTCTCGCTCTGAAAATAGCTCCGGATGCTGCTCACGCATCTCACGCTCCGGCTCCCAGGTCATCTCTGATCCCTTCCGGTGTTGCCACTGAACCAACACCAGAGGTACCTCCTTGTTCCTCAGAACCTTGATCTTCCGATCTCTGATGGCCACTGGTCTCTCAGCATAATTCATGCTCGCATCAACCTGAATATCCTTTAATGGAACCACTACCGACTCATCGGCTACACACTTCCTCAACTGCGACACATGAAAAGTGTCGTGGATCTGCCCCAACTCTACTGGCAACTCCAAACGATAGGCTACCTGGCCTACCCTCGCAATCACACGAAATGGTCCAATATACCGGGGCCCCAACTTGCCCCTCTTCCTGAATCGAATCACTCCTTTCCAAGGAGAGACCTTCAGGAGAACGAAGTCGCCGACCCGAAACTCAAGCTCGGACCGGCGTCTGTCTGCATAACTCTTCTGTCGACTCTGGGCGGTCAATAACCTCTGTCTGACCTGCTGAATCTGCTCTGTCGCTTGAAGTACGATCTCTGTACTGCCCATCACTCTCTGCCCAACCTCTCCCCAGCAAATGGGGGTCCGACACCTCCTCCCATACAACAGCTCAAAGGGTGGCATACCAATGCTCGAATGATGGCTGTTGTTGTAGGAAAACTCTGCCAAGGATAAATACGTATCCCAACTACCCCCGAAGTCCAACACACATGCGTGGAGCATGTCCTCAAGCGTCTGAATCGTGCGCTCACTTTGACCGTCCGTCTGGGGATGATATGCGGTACTAAAATGCAGTTTAGTACCCAACTCCTCATGAAATTTCTTCTAGAATCTGGAAGTGAAACGCACATCACGGTCCGAAACAATCGAGATCGGCACCCCATGCCGAGATACCACTTCCCTAACATACACCTCTGCCAACTTTTCCGCTGAAGAACTCTCACTGATGGCAAGGAAATGAGCGCTCTTCGTCAACCTGTCCACAATCACCCAAATTGCATCAACTCCTCTGGCAGTCCTCGGCAATTTGGTGATGAAATCCATGGTGATTTGTTCCCACTTCCACTCGGGAACCTCCAATGGCTGCAACTTTCCATGCGGTCTCTGGTGCTCGGCCTTAACCCTACGGCAGGTCAAGCACCTCTCAACAAACCATGCGATGTCCCTCTTCATACAGGGCCACCAATACTCTTTTCTCAAATCCAAATACATCTTCGTAGCCCCCGGATGGATCGAAAATTTCGACCGACGAGCCTCTTCCATCAAAGTAATACGCGTACCGCCCACAAACGGTACCCAAATCCGACCCTGAAAAGTCATAAGCCCTCGTCCATCCGTAACGAACTCCGAAACCAACCCAACGACCCGTTCCTTCTTCTGCATCTCCGGTTGCACAGCCTTGACCTGTGCCCCACGAATGGCATCCATTACCGGAGCTATCACGGTCAATCTCAAACATACATCCCGCAGTGGAGTGCTCTCCGCCCTGCGGCTCAACGCATCGGCTAAAACATTAGCCTTGCCTGGGTGGTACAGGATCTCACAATCATAATCCTTGACCACATCCAACCACCTCCTTTGCCGCATATTTAGGTTGGGTTGATCCATCAAGTACCTCAAACTCTTATGGTCCGTGTATATCGTACACCGAACCCCATACAAGTAGTGACGCCAAATCTTGAGGGCGAACACTACTGCCCCCAACTCTAGATCATGCGTGGGATATCTCGTCTCATGAGGCTTCAGCTGCCTCGATGCATATGCTATCACATGCCCCCTCTGCATCAGCAGCGCACCCAGCCCCAAAATCGATGCATCACAATATACTACAAAATCCTCCATCCCTTCCGGGGGAGCTAATACCGGGGCTTCGCACAACCTTTGGCGAAGTGTCTCAAAGGAGGTCTGCTGCTCGGGACCCCATGAGAAAGCAACACCCTTCTGGGTCAATCTGGTGAGTGGCACAACGATCTTGGAGAAATCCTTGATAAATCTTCGATAGTACCCTGCCAACCCAAGGAAACTCCTGATCTCAGAGGGTGACTTCGGCACCTCCCAACTCATCACTGCCTCAACCTTGGCCGGATCGACCAATATCCCTTCCTGATTAACAAGATGTCCTAGGAACTGGACCTCCCGCAACCAGAAATCACACTTGGAGAACTTTGCATAAAGCTTCTCCGATCTCAATACCCCAAGGACCTCTCTCAAATGCTCCTCGTGCTGCTCTCTAGACCTCAAATATAACAGAATATCATCGATAAATACAATCACCGACCGATCCAACATCGGCCTGCATACCCTGTTCATGAGATCCATGAACACAGCCGGGGCATTGGTGAGCCCAAAAGGCATCACCACAAACTCATAATGCCCATATCACGTCCTAAACGTTGTCTTCTGGACGTCCTCATCCCGCACTCTCACCTGATGATATCCCGACCTCAAATCGATCTTGGAGAACCAAGATGCTCCCTGCAACTGATCAAATAAATCGTCAATCCTCGGTAACGGGTAACGGTTCTTGACCGTAAGCTTGTTCAACTCCCGGTAGTCAATGCACATCCGGTGTGAACCATCCTTCTTCTTGACGAACAAGATAGGTGTTCCCCACGGCGAGCTGCTCGGCCGAATAAATCCCTTCCCCAGCAACTCCTGGACCTGCGAGGACAACTCTTGCATCTCTGGAGGTGCAAGGCAATAAGGCACCTTAGCGATAGGTGCGGCCCCCGGAATCAAATCAATACCAAACTCAACTTGCCTCACAGGAGGCACACCCGGCAATTCCTCGGGAAAGACATCTGGAAACTCACGTACCACCGGTACCTCCTCAACTGAACTCGGTCTCTCGGAAGTCGCTCGCGTATCCATCACATACGCCACAAAACCCTTACAGCCCTGCTGTAGACACTGCCACGCCCTAGCGGCCGAACAAAAAGCTGATCCCGAACGTGTACCCTCGCCGTACACCGAAAGAACTCCCCCACTAGGGTCTCGTATAGTCACCAGCTGACGCTCACATTTGATGACTGTGCCGAATCGGCTCAACTAGTCCATGCCCACAATGACACAGACATCACCCATCGCAATAGGAATCAGATCAATCGGAAACTCAACCCCGAAAATCTCTAACACACATCCCCGGAGAACCTCCGTGACACAAATCACTCTCTCGTCAGCTATAGAAACTCTCAGAGGCCGACTCAACGGCTCACGACTAACACTGATATGCTGACTAAAGGCCAAAGATACAAAAGACCGACTCGCACCCGAGTCAAATAACACTAAAGCATGTACAGAGTTCACAAGGAAAGTACCTACGCATAGCATGACATAAGCATAATATCTCAACATCAAAATAAATACATGAAATAAAGCATACCTGCCACAACATCGGGCGCAGCGTGGACCTCCTCCGCAGTCAGCTGAAAGGCTCTCCCACGAGCCCTCGGGACCTCGTCCTTCACTGGTCGAGTCTCGGTAGTCCGGGCAGCAGGTGCAGATCCCTGATGAAGCTGAGGGCACTCGGCCTTCCGATGGCCAGTCTGGTTGCAATGAAAGCAAACCATAAACCCCTTGGGGCAATCCCTAGCGATGTGCCCCTCCTTGCTACACTTGTAGCAAGCACCTGATCGACATGTCCCCTCGTGACCCTTGCCGCATTTTCCGCAAGTGCGGCCCTTCGGACCTCCCGTCCTCGAATCGGCGGATTTAGTCCGCTTGGCTGCCGGCTGAGACTGAGTCGGCCGCCGATCCACTCGTTGAGACTCGGCCTCCTCCCTGGCCTGGGTCTCCAACTCGATCTCGCACTTCCTGGCATTCGCCTGAAGCTCAGCAAAGGTATGATATGTGGAGCTCGACACGAACTCCCGGATATCCCTCCTCAACACACCCAAATACCAGCTCATCCGAGCCTGCTCTGTGGACACCTGCTCGGGGCATAACATCGCCCTCTCATGAAACTTCCGCGTGATCACCATAACCGAATCAGTACCCTGCTTGAGGGTCAAGAACTCCTGAACCAATCGTTCCCTCTCCACCGGGGGAACGTACTCGTCTCTGAACATAGAGGTAAACCTCTCCCACGTCACAGCTGAAATCTCTGCCAAAGTGAAGTTCGCCGTCACGAACTTCCACCAATCCTTCGCTCCCAGACGGAGCTGGTTCAAGGCGAACCGTACTCTCAGATGCTCCGGACATGAACAAGTGTAGAAGCATCCCTCTATATCAGCAATCCACCTCATCGCAGCGATCGGATCCTGCGTCCCATTAAACTCAGGTGGCTTCGTGTTGCTGAACTCCCGAAACAGCAACGAGTCACCTCCCTGTGGTCTGGCAGCGGCCACAGCTGCGATAGCTGCAGCCTCAGTCAACGCGGCGTACCGCTCATCAAAGGTCTCCATCAAAGTGGTCTTAATAGACCCAAACATCTCCGGAATCTCAGCCCGGATCGCTGCAGCCACCTCCTCATGAATCATCTGACGAATCTCCTCGTCACTCACACTGCTCGTACTCGGTCTGTGGCGTGGTCCAACCATGATGCCTCTGAAATACAACATAGAACTATCAGAGACTCTATCGAGCATAATCATACTCGATAACGCAACCCTACTCAGTCTCTGATACCCAGGGATTCTTACTTGGGTCGCCCACTGACCCGGTGTCTTCGGTAGTACGGGCCCAATACTACCGACCACACCGCATCAGCATTCATCCCAAGTCCTCCTCCCCAAACCCCGGATCGTGAGTACTCTACTCTTGTTATGCACTAACTACCCGCTCGCTCTCAAAGCATCTCATAGCAACAGACTTCCCTAGACTAAGGCATCACAAATCAGGCCACTCTAGTCCTATCATGAATACCTAGTCTTCTAGCATGCATAACAATTCATATCATATCATATCTCTTAACACAATATTGTAAGCGTATTTTGGGGATCTTTACCGTTCGGGCGCTGGCTGATCGTACACACTGCTTCATTCTTGTTTACCACAAAATCCTTTATAAAAATTTTATGTCTTTGTTTTTAAAACCTTTCCTCAAATCCTCGGTTTGAGTTCAGTTACGCCCGAAGGTGTACCCGAATCCCTCAAACCAAGGCTCTGATACCAATTTCTAACAACGGAAATTTTTAAACAAATTTTTCATTTCTAAAAATGTATTTTCATCCCAAAACAAGGCATAAATATCCAACGTATCATGACATAATACAAAACATATGAATCCCAAGATCATAAATCATCTATCAGTGTGTACAGATCACGTCGGCGCCTTCCCACGGTCATCGCTAGTACCTGAAACACATACACAACAACTGTAAGCATAAATGCTTAGTGAGTTCCCCAAAATACAACTTACGCACATACGCCTTTCCAGGCCCTGACCTTCCGGTCCATGTGTCTTAGGGGACTTCCGTCCCTGCTGGGTAAACCTTCTGGTCCTACCCATGCCAACCCTTCGGTCCACATTACAACGCCTTCCGGCCCATAACATATTCGCCTTCCGGCCCATAACATAATGCCTTCCGGCCCACATTAAGCATATCATACATAGCACATATAACAATTAACTTATCACATATAGCACATATGTCTCATATCATATCCGACCTTCCGGTCACACAATCAAACCCTTCCGGGTACAGTATAGTGAGAAGACTCACCTCATGAATATCGATAGCTAGCAAATCCCGAAATCACTCGTGCTCGATCCTCCGAGCTATAATCTCCCTATAACATCATACATCTCTTATTAACACTTTTACCACTAAGGTTGACTACCCTTTTTAAGTCAACACTAGTAAACTCTTGGTCAACGGTCAACGGTCAACTTTGACCGGACTCGGCGAGTGCACTAGGGCGACTCGGCGAGTCTAGACGTTTTCACCAACTCTCTAGGATTCCTTTTTGACACGTCGAGTACTCCCCCTGACTTGACGAGTTCCACCTGGAAGAATCGCGGGGCCACCCCGACTCAACTCGCCGAGTCTCAAGAACAACTCGGCAAGTCCCAGTTCGACTCGGTCCACCTGATAACCCTTTCTAACTCGCCCTGACTCACTGAGTCAACCCACGACTCGACTGGACCACTCACTGGACAATCTAAGGCAATCTTCAAGCTACTCGCCGAGTCTGCTCATCGGACTCGGCGAGTCCATGCCATGCAATCACACAAACTCGCTTCTAAGGTCAGATCTGCTCCAACAATTCATAGATCTGGCCTTCCTAGACTGATTCATCATGTAAAGCCCTTATCTTGGTGTTCACAATACATTCCATGTCTCATAAATGGCATTTTGGCCCAAGGCATAAGGATTCCAATCCAAAACCTCCATTGATTCACAGAAAGCTTGGGCAAAGGGACACTCTGGACCCCCAAGGGTCCAGATCTATGGTCTAAAACGCTTAAGTGACCAAGGGAGCACTAGATCTAGCCACATGAGGCCTCAATAAGCCCTAATCTATGAAAACATCAACATAGAAGAGGATAGCTCGAAGATATTACCACAATAACGATGCTCTGGACTCCAAACCCTCAGAAATGGCTCCTCTTGCTTTCCCTTTAGTTGATCCTCCCTTTCCTTTGCAAGATGACACTTCCAAGGTCAAAAATGGCCTCCTTCTTTGCTCCAAACGCTCACACTCGATTAGGGTTTCACTCAAGGGACTGGTGAGCACAAATGACGGCCATAAGGCCCTTTAAATAGGTCCCAAACCCGAGCAATTAGGGTTTCATTAAACAGCATGGACTCGCCGAGTCCAGACGCGAACCCGCGTCCAGAATCGCGACCCTACTCGGCGAGTCTGAGATCCAACTCGCCGAGTCCACTCACAAAACATCAAAATTAGAAACATTAAAGATACCTGGAAATCCGGGCTGTTACAGTTTCTCTATTGTACATGCTTTGAATCCAAAACTATAAACCCTAATTCTAGCATATGGAAATCAATATTAACATATAATTAGGTTTATGATATTACCTTGATTGTTATGTAGCAATAACAATCCCAATTCCTCCTTGAATTGACTTTGGAAGGCTTAGCGTCACAAGTGTCACTCCTCTAATGGCTTACAAACACCAAGAGCAAATGGATAAGGTATAAAGAGAGAGGGGAGGTATTGAATTCGTTCCTAAGAAGCCTTAGGGAAGGTCTGGCCGAATTCATGAGTCAAGGGGTGTTTATATAGGTGTAGAGATTAGGGTTTTAGTCCTTATCCTTATCTAGTTGCTTGCCCACCAAGTAACCATAAGATAAGCCTTGAAAACCCTTATCCTAGTCGAATTCTAAGGCGTTATCACCTTAAATTCGTCCAACCTATTAATAAGATAATCCTTACCTTATTTTGTAACTATCACATAATTACAATTCAGCCCCTCTAGTTTAATTAATTACACTTGATCACAAAATTAATTCTTAATTAATTATTGACCAATAATAATTAAAGAAATATGATTTCTCCTTTAATATATTACTCTTATAACATATTATAAAAATCATAATAACCTCTCTCTCTATTTATTTCTCCAATCAAGTTGCTTTGGTGAAGGCAACCCAAAAGGACCATGCACCATCAGGTCAAGTACATACCAAAATAGTTATGGACTTAGACACTAATCCAACAGTCTCCCACTTGGATAAGTCTAACAACTATTCTGCGTATGACTTCAGATCCTGATCTGCAATCGTAGCTTTCCAAAGCTGCTGTCAACTCTGATCATATCAGATACGCTTGTCCTTAGATAAGGGATCATATATTCCTCCATTCTAGATATCATATGAGATATGATTTCAAATCATTCTCTTTGTACTATATCTCGATTCCCGATTTATGACGACTGACTAATTGAACAAATCAAATTAGCCCTAGCCCGGCCGAGCATTTACGTTTGTCATCACTAAATCATCGAGGGACCCAAAGATATCGCTTTTATCCTACTTTGAATAAAAGGAACGGATAAACTTTGATACGATGCTTGCTTGCACTCACTCACCGAATCACACACAACAATATGTTTTATAACACCAAGTTACTAGTGCGCTTACATATTATCAATGTGCAACCGATTTGCAAGATACAACTCACACATCTCGGTTTTAAGAATATAAGATGTTATCGTCTCACCAATCACTCATGATACAATCCATGGAGTGATCCAAGTGAGCGTGGGTTTAATCCAATGCTCAAATCATATTCATAAGCACTCATGAACGTTGCAGCAAACATTTGCTTATGTCTAATACCTTATAGACAATCCACACACCAATTCATGACAGTCTTCATTCATATCTACTTCCAACATATGAACAACTGTGGCCCGTTTGAATAATTCGATTATTCTTATTAAATTCAATTATTCTGGAAGTCAAAACATGCAAATGTGAAACACAAGAATAATACTAATCCCATATGGCCTCAATACTTTGAGCATAAATAAAACACCTTTTATTTATCACCATATTGATTACTCATTATTTTTCGTTTCGGTTAATCAACTTCTTACTAGAATTAGAACACTTGTCCTATGCTCCTAGCATGCACACAATGTTTACCTATGGTTCTTACTTTGTGAAATAGATCATGTTGAACACATTTCCATTCATTCTCATTTCACAACTCCAAATCATTTTTCCATAAGTGTAAGAATATCAAATTCTTGTTACTTATAGAATATGCTAGATTCTAACATTTTATGCAATTATTCTTTCGTAATGTCACTGCACCAAAGTCACAAAGACTATTGCCAATGATATTACAAAGTCTTTTATCGGGGATCGTTACAAGACAATTCTTGTCCTTTTTCCCTCTAAATGCGCTAGACATTTGGAAAATTTTAGAATGGTCAAACATTAAAGCATTTGCAATCGATCCTATACCCGAAGCGTATGGAACACGACGCATAATGTTTTATTTGCTATGTTCTCAAAATTCGAATTGTGAAGAGGAATTTCGTAATCATAATCGAAATTTTAAGAACACACTATGTACCTTTGACTAAATTTATTAACATTTCTCAACCTAATCCTTTAGATTTGAAATGAAGCATAATATTCTCTCCCTTAATTATAGCAAAACAATTGTACAACCCTTACAACTTTGCAAGGTATAACTCTTGTTTTCTATAATTAATATTACCAACTTGCAATACATGCCTTAATAATCATACAATCATAACATTTATGCTCCCACTATCATGATGATTATTATAAAACATAACACTTATGCTCCCACTAGCTTTGACATGTATTCATAAACATTTTAACTTTCAGAAAAACAATACCTATTGAATTTCTTAAATCCATGTTTCTAATACTTAATGCTTTGATAATCCTTTATCAAGGCTTCTTGAACTTATACACCTTTGCCTTCGATAGTTCATATGTGTGTCTAAACAATTAAGACTAATTCCCAAACCTCACAATTCAAATTATGGAAAGGGATACCGTAACCATGATTGAATTTGAGAATGCAATTTTACAATTACTATCTTCTTAAAATCTTTCTTAGTGAAAGCATTTCCTCACAATCATTTTCATGAAGGAGGAAATCTTATGACACTTAGATTTAAACTGTGTATGTGTTCCTATCCATGTGAATTTGTTAAAACCAAAGTTTACGACAAATTCATACTCATATGGATCGAACTTTCTTAATCTTGATTTTTTGCCTTATGGTAGCACAGCTGCCCACCATGTCTTCCAAGTAGTTAGGCAGCTCACCCTTTCCTATCAATGTACCTTTCATTGATTAAGGTGCTTTTCCTCTTATGCGTTCAAAATGAGAACTCATAGAACTCACATGCATAATTAACTCGATTGGATTGGCACAGAAACAAAATAATGTCAACACAATAGGTTGTAAACCTCAACTCGTGTGCTAGTGATGATCGATAAGGTTTATTTGATTTGTTCTTGAAACCTTTCAAGACCATTAAGACTCCCACTTACTCCTTGACATATAAGATTCTCTTGTCAAAACATTTCTTGACAAACAAATATTCAAGAGTTAGTGTAGTTTTTATCAAAACACTTCATTAATTGGTCTTAGTTGGTCTTTGTCTTATCCAAGACATCACAACTTTCCACATTTGATGAATGTTACAAACCTTCTTAATACTTTTCACTCAATGTCACAATCTTGACTTTAAGACTTGTTATTGGAACGAAGTATGATTGACTTATTGATTTAACCATTTCTTCAATCCTTGATTCCTCTTCTTAAACATACAATTGTACTAAGACTCACTTAGAGGATCAATTGAGATATGGTTCTTAATCATTAAGACCTATCATAAAGCATAAAAGGTACTCTCCCTTCTTCTTAGAATGGAGAAACTTTTATCTTTCTGCCTACTTGATTCTTCTTATTCGTTCTGCTATTGATTTAAACTTTTTCAATCAATTCATTGTCACACTTAATCTTGTAAGTATAATCATATTTACTAAACCTTTATTAAATCATGACGAATATCATTGTTACTCTTATGGTGGACTTGATCAACACGCAACTTTGTGTATTCGATCTCCAAGTCCTTCACTTGACACTTTGTCAATGAATTAGTCTAATTTCCAAATATGAAATTTCTCATTCATCGTGCAACCAAGTTGCATGATTCCAAATTTCTGTCCAATTGAAACTTGGGCGATGAGAAACTCTCCCTATTTGGTAAATTCTCGACTTTTCCATAAATACCATAAATAAGAATCATATCCATTTGTTGTAGAAATATGCAAACACCAATTTTCATAACGATTTCATTGCAAGGAAATAAACAAATAAATAAATAAGTCAAACGAAAATTTATTTTATTTATAAAAGAGCGGAAAACATTTGTCCTTACAATGCAAAATCCATTGAAAACTATGTATTTCAAAAGAAAATTTTCTAACAACTCTATCATAACTATCTAAGCTCAAAATCTAATCTTCAAGTCCATGCGATCAAGATCCATTCCTTGTGATTAGATTCATCTTGCTCTTTCACCAAGCTTCCTTTCTTTTCACCGATCCTGTAAAACATTCAAATGCAATCTTATTACATTATGTATTAAGAATTAATGAATAGGAACTTAATGGAGTTAGATAGTGTATTTTACCTGAAGCGCAGCCATACTCTTTGACTCTCCCATCTTCTGGACTCTTCAGGCTCTTTGGGTAGAATTGTATCCAACGCCCTTTCTTTTGGCAGCAAACGCAGGTCGGTTCTCGACATCCTCGGAAGCATGGTCAGTTGACTTTTCCAACAAATACGCTCCATTGCTTCGCCGAATCATTTCTGATTCAGCAGCAATAAGCATGTAAGTTAGGTCAATGAGTTTGTCGTCATGATTCATCATATAATACTTTCTTTTGAACTCATTATATGATTCAGGAAGTGACTGCAAAACCCAATTCACAGCCAACTCATCTGGGAATGACACACCCAACATTATCAACCTATCAATGTGTGATTTCATTCCTAGAACGTGGGCACACACGGGTTTACCATCTTCATGTTTCATTTCCAATAGGGCTTTAGTGATATTGAACCTTTCAATTCTTCGATCTTGTAGGTTGGGGAGAATAATAGGAGGAAGTGAAGCATGACTTCTCGTTCCTCGATTGAATCATGGAATACCATCTTCATGTGGAATGCTTGTTCCACGGGATTTGGGAAGACCATAGTTGTCGAACTTTGACATCTACAAAACGGGAGAAAAACAAATTCAAGTTAGTTGATTGATTGAGTCCTTAGTAAATCACCCAAATGAAATACTAAGGCTAGGACCCAACACAATATTCTACAACTCGGGAGAGGGATGTCGTAACCCTAATTGCAGAATATTTGAAGGTAAGTGAATGACGATTCACCAATTTCCACCACAAAAAACGAAAAAAGAAATTTAAGTTTTAAATCTATGAAAACTCCTAGATCCTTTGAGATTCATTGAACTTTCAATGGCATGTTTAAATCTCGATATGCCCCTCTTGTTTGTGACTGGCATGCCGAGGATCACAAAGCGGGTGTGAATAACCATGCAAACTTACATGGTGCCCTCACATGTTACAGTCACCTATTCGATGTGCCGGTAAACCACACACGCTCCACCGAACTATGACAAACATTGAGTCACCCTTTGCTACCTTTGCTTAGAACCATTTAGTGTGTCGGTTAACCATACACGCTCCACTAACGTCTTCGCAAGGGCACAAAGTGTAATTTCATGGAATTGCATCAATTCACTTTTGCCTAAGTAACTAAGATTGGGAATTTTATGAAAACATTTAGTTACTTTAATAATTCATTATACTTATAATGGAAGGTTTCGTCCTCTCCTACCCATTCGGCTAACGACCCTCCATTAGTCAAGAGTGTGGTGGGTAAGAGTGGATACCCATTCAATCGCCCATTTTATAGGCAATTTCCTTAAACACCCCTTATAGACCAGCTTCGTGAATGAGGCCTACTAACGGTAAGACTGACTTTTACTCATATATATATATATATATATATATATATATATATATATATATATATATATATATATATAATGTTAGACTTTTAATGTTATATATAGTATAGGGTGTATTTTATACTTTCAAAATACTAGGTGGTCTAATTTAACAATTATACTTTTAATTCAATTAAATTGTAAACCTAAACTTTTATGGATTTATTAAACCACTTTTAATTATACACCTTAATTAATTAATAAAACCATAAGGGTGTGATTTGAACTTTTTTCAAAACTATACTAGAGTTTTAGAATTTAACATTCCTAATTAAACTTTTAATCAACTTTTAAATTCCAAAAATTGAGGGCAAGTTTTGAAACATTTCAACACATTAGGGTTTAGAATTTAAATATACATCAAAATTAAACTATTAATCAAAATTTAAATTCCAAAACTTGAAGGCAAGTTTTGAAACCTTTTTCAAAACATTAGGGTTTCAACTATTTAAATTTCAAGACAACAAAAAAATTTAGGTTCAAATTTTTACAATAAAACCTAAAGGGGAAAATATGAAACTTTTCAAAGCACAAGGATCAAATAACAAATAATATAAATTAACATTTAATTACATAATTATCCATATTTGATGTATTTAATGATTTCTTGCAAAACAATTTACCAATTAAGTCAAAATAATTAATTAATTATCACATAAGGAAACAATTATCTTATTAATTGATAAATATATTCAATTAGATCAAGAATATAGTCAAATATATCATAAAATCGGATTAATATTGATCTAATATGATAAGGTAACTATCCATAATCAAAAACAGCAAGAAATTTCGGATATACCTCTGTCTGACGAGTTGACTCGTCGAGTCAGGCTTGGACTTGTCGAGTCTACATGGACTCGGCGAGTTCAACTATAGACTCGGCGAGTCCAGCTTCCAGAACATCAAAAATCGAAGTTTTTGAATATGTAATGCATCAATACAATTGAAACCAGTCTAGGATCTGATACCACTGATGGGTTTTGGTCAAAAGACATCCTATGTGCTTATACAACCCTAATTCTTGGATCTACGTTTCTCTATTGTAAATGCTTTGAATCCAAGACTATAAACCCTAATTCTAGCAAATGGAAATCGATATTAACATATAATTAGGTTTATGATATTACCTTGATTGTTATGTAGCAATAACAATCCCAATTCCTCCTTGAATTGACTTTGGAAGGCTTAGAGTCACAAGTGTCACTCCTCTAATGGCTTACAAACACCAAGAGCAAATGGAGAAGGTATAAAGAGAGAGGGGAGGTATTGAATTCGTTCCTAAGAAGCCTTAGGGAAGGTCTGGCCGAATTCATGAGTCAAGGGGTGTTTATATAGGTGTAGAGATTAGGGTTTTAGTCCTTATCCTTATCTAGTTGCTTGCCCACCAAGTAACCATAAGATAAGCCTTGAAAACCCTTATCCTAGTCGAATTCTAAGGCCTTATCACCTTAAATTCGTCCAACCTATTAATAAGATAATCCTTACCTTATTTTGTAACTATCACATAATTACAATTCAGCCCCTTTAGTTTAATTAATTACACTTGATCATAAAATTAATTCTTAATTAATTATTGACCAATATTAATTAAACAAATATGATTTCTCCTTTAATATATTACTCTTATAACATATTAATAAATCATAATAACCTCTCTCTCTCTCTATTTATTTCTCCAATCAAGTTGCTTTGGTGAAGGCAACCCAAAAAGACCATGCACCATCGGGTCAAGTACATACCAAAATAGTTATGGACTTAGACGCTAATCCAACAACATCTTCTACAGACCCAGTGATAATGTGGTCTTTGTAGCAAGAAGAGGATTCTTTCGAGAGAGAGAATTCATGAGCCAAGGAGACAGTGGGAGGAAAACTGACCTTGAGGAAATTCAAGAGTCAAGTGGTGAAGGAACCTCAAACCCTAGCCCTCAACCTGAGGAGGAAACTCCTGTTGAGCCGACTGAAGAATCTATACCTCTGAGGTGTTCCACCAGAGTTAGGTATGCACCTGAGCATTATTATGGTTTCCATATTACTACAGAAGGTGAGACACTTATCAGTGATAACACACTGGTAAATCTGGATGAGCCTAACAGCTACACGGAAGCCATGGCAGGCCCTGAGGTTGCTAAATGGAAAAAGGCTATGGACAGCGAGATACAGTCCATGTATGACAATCAAGTTCGGAACTTGGTAGACAATGTACCTGATCGTAAGATAGTTGGGTGCAAATGGATCTTCAAGAAGAAGACCGACATGGACGGTAATGTACACACTTATAAGGCACGACTGGTTGCAAAGGGTTATTCTCAAACTCTGGGAGTTGATTATGATGAGACCTTTTCACCAGTGGCCAAGATTAAGTCTATTAGGGTTCTGTTGGCCATTGTTGCATTTCATGACTATGAAATATGGCAAATGGATGTCAAAACCGCTTTCCTTAATGGAAAGTTGGCTGAAGATGTTTACATGGTTCAGCTATAGGGTTTTGTCAGAACAGAGTACCCCAATAGAGTGTGTAAACTCAAGAAATCCATTTATGGATTGAAACAGGCACCTCACAGATGGAATCTTTTCTTTGATGAGAAAGCCAAAGAATTTGGCTTTTCAAGGAGTGAAGCTGAATCTTGTGTCTATATCCAGGCTAGTGGGAGCATAGTCAGCTTTTTGGTACTGTATGTGTATGACATACTACTCATAGGAAATGACATCCCAACCCTGCAGGAAGTAACGTCCTGGCTTGGGAAGTGTTTCGCTATGAAGGATCTTGGTGAAGCTACCTATATTCTAGGGATAAGGATTTTGAGAAACAGGAGTAAAAGACTAATTGGACTTAGTCAAAGCACCTATGTGGACAAAGTGTTGAAAAGATTCTACATGCATAACTCCAAGAAGGGTGAGTTACCCATCCAGAGTAACGCCAGATTGAGTAAAACACAAAGCCCTAGTACTGAGGCTGAGATAGCAGAAATTTGTCGAATACCTTATGCTTCAGATGTAGGATCGATCATGTATGCTTTGACGTGTACACGACCTGATGTATCCTTTGCTTTGAGCATGGTTAGCAGGTATCAGGGGAACCCTGGCCAGGCACACTGGACTGCGGTAAAGAATATCCTCAAGTACCTACGAAGGACTAAGGATTGGGTCCTTACCCTTGGTGGGAGTGATGACTTGAGAGTTGTAGGGTACAATGATGCTAGCTTTCAGACTGACAAGGATAATTTCCGCTCACAGTCGGGCTGCGTCTTTACCTTAAACGGAGGGTCAATTACTTGGAAAAGTTCCAAGCGGGTGACAGTGGCTAATTCCACTTGTGAATCATAGTATATAGCAACAAGCGAGGCAGCAAAGGAGGCTATATGGCTAAAGAACTTCATCGGAGACCTTGGAGTTGTACCAGCTATAAAGGAGCCAATGGAGATTTTCTGTGACAACAATAGTGTGGTTGCCATAGCCATGGAACCAAGAGATCATGGAAGATCCAGACACATTGACAGAAAATATCACTTCATCAGACATCGAATAGAAGAAGGAATCCTTGTGGAAAAGAGGGTATCATCGGATGAGAACCCAGCAGATCCCCTCACGAAGGGATTGACTCGGCTAAGCATCTCCAGCATGCTCGGAGCATAGGGCTGAAGAATGATATTAGTTTTAGAAATTAGATAATCTTGAAATTTGTAAAATGTAATTGACATTTGATGATAAATAAAAGCTGTTATTTATGAGTAAAGTGTTTCTCTCACTTGTCAATCGTTTACTATATTTCTTTTGCATGTTTTGACTTCCAGAATAATTATGTTTGGTATATCATATTATTCGAACCTCCACAGTCGGTCATATGTCGGAAGTAGGTACGAATCAAGACTGTCATGATTGGTTGCAGAGGTCTAAGATGTTGGATATGGCTACAACAATCATGAGTGCTCATAAGTTCTGAGCATTGGACTCAACTCACGCTCACTGGAATCACTTCATGGAATTTATCTTGAGTGATCGTGAGACGGTAATATCATATAAGTCTTCAAACCTAGAGATATGATTTGTTGCCTATGAGTTGGTTATGAATTGATTGTACGAAAACGCATTGGTAACTCGATGTTATAAATCATACCTTTGTGTGTAATTCAACAAGTAATAGAGAAAACATATGAGCCGAAGTTTATCTGTTCCTTCTAGGATTAGAAGCAATATCTGGGCCCCTCGATGATTTTGTTTTGACCTATGTATCGGGACCGGTCAGAACTAAATTGATGTGTTCAGTTAAGTTGTATGTCAAACAAATCAGAAATCGGGATACAAATGTTGGACAATAAGCAAGACCATGTTCCATGTGTTTGTCCGGCTGATATCTAGAACAGAGGATTATATGATCACTTATCTAAAATGGCGCGTTCTAGCTCAACGGAGTTTAAAGAGCTACGATTGCTGATCGGTTCTTGAAGTCATACTTGCAACTATAGTTATTAGACATATCCAAGTGGGAGATTGTTGGATATAGTGTCTAAGTCCATAACTATATTTGGTATGTATTTGACCCGACCCGGCATGGTCCATTTGGGTTGCACTTCACCCGAACAATTTGTGGATAATCTTTTGAGAATATTATAAGATATGATTTATTAATATATTATAAGTTCGAATATATTAATATAAGATCATATTATCTAATTAGTATTGATCTATAATTAATCTAAGATTAATTTAGAGATCAAAAGTATTACTAATTAAATATGGGCTCTTATATTTATATAGTGTGGGCTAATGCTTATTTGGAATGGGCTAGGATTGCATGTAAAGTCCATGGATACTCCATGGAGATTTAACCCATGGATCTCATGGAAATGAAGAGACATGGGTATTAGGGTTTACATGGATGTAACCCTAATCCACCACACTATATAAAGGAGGCTTTGGTTCTTGAAATCACACTAGTTGTGGTGAGTAAAGTAGAGGGCCGATTTCAAGATAGTTGTGACTATTCTCTCAAGGTTCGAAAGTTTGTGGTGATTTGTGATTTCCATTTGAGGCATCCACACTATTGGTTCTAGGCTCTAAAACTCCAAGCAATAAACTACAACTACAAGGTAAGTAATTCTACTAGCTTTATTTGATTCAAGTTCCCCATGCCATGCTAGATAGGATAAGAACCTTGGAAAATTAATTATTTGCATGTATCTTAGTCAAACATAGATCCAAGGTTTCTAGGGTTTCATGTACACCATAGGAGTGTTAGAATGCTCAAAACCCATCATAAAGTTGGGCTTGTATCCACATTGATGGGGTTTTGGGTGCATCCAAACCCTCTTTTTCGAGTCAATTGTAGATCTAGACCTTGTGAGGTCCAGAGATCCAAAAAGTAGGTAGCCATGAGTGAGTAACCTTGGAGCTTTGAAGCTATGGAGCTTCAATGGAGTCAAAATGGTGTATAGAGCAAAATACACCATGCATGAGCCTCAAGTTCAGACCTTTGCCTGAGTTTTGGGTAGTAGGAGGTTAGATCTATGAGTTTGGGTTGCAGATCTGACCTCAAATGGCTGAATGAGAAATCTACGGGAGCCAAATCGCCGAGTCCATGGGTGACTCGACGAGTTGTATCGGGTTTGACTGAGTAGTCTTAACCTAGTGTTGGCTCGCCGAGTTGCGAGTCAACTCGACGAGCTGAGTGAGTCCTAGGTATAGTTCAGTGATGCGAGAGCACTCGACGAGTCGCATGGGTGCACTCGACGAGTAGGGTCAAATGTGGACTGTTGACTTTAGCTTGAGTTCTGTTGACTTTAGGGTTTTGGTCAACATAAGTAATAGAGACCTTGGAAGGGTAAAATGGTCTTTTACCCACTTTAGAGAGTTAGAAAGAAAAGGAACCGCCTTCGATTATCTGAGTCATGAAAAAGAGTTACTATAAGAGATATTCATCCTATGTGTTAGGCGGTGGCGAGTTTGAGATTCGAGTGTGAGGATAGTTGCTTTCTGCTTGCCAGATGAGTCTTCTCACTATACTTTACCTAGAGTGGTAATTAGAGTTATATGACAGAGTATCTTGTATTCTATTTATGTGATTGTGATACAGTGCATTATTTCTACGTGATTCATGTCGTGTATGTTCCAGAGTTTACAGAGTTAGAACTGGAAGGTTCACAGAGTTAGGACTAGAGGGTCCATAGAGTTAGGACCGGAGGGTCCACAGAGTTATAGCCTCGAGTGGCTAATATGTGTTATATGTGGTATTTTGGGGAACTCACTAAGCTTCGTGCTTACCGTGTTATGTGTTATGTGTTTCAGGTTTTCCTCTCGGAATCGCGGGACGGCACAAGCTTGATTGTGCACACCAGAGAAAGAGTTATGAATATCCTGGATAATTAATGGAGTTGTGCTTTGTAATTAAATAAAAGAGATTTTTATACGATATGTTATGAAGAATATGAATTTTGAAAATGAAAAATTGTTTTAAATTTTCACGTCGTTACACATTGAATTAATAGTATAATGATTACATTGTATTCAAATCATACATGATTGACTCTAAATGTAAATAGAAAACTAAAGACTCGAAGCTACTATACTCCATCTTCTCGAATCTGGTGTGTGTGTACCTATCTACTAGTGTCCTAAGAATACAAGTAGGTTTTTGAAGAGTATCAACATTTAAGTTGGTTAGTTCATAAGTGTTTTGTTTTAGAAAACAGGTTCTGTGTTCTTTGAAAAGTGCATTGTATTACTCGAGAAAACCTTATATTTTCTGATGTAATGAAGGTTAAGTAAAATGATTCATACCCGTTCCTTCTGCGAGTACTTAGTGTATACAAATCATATACAATCTAGATCGAATAAACAATCGATTGTGTGGTTCTCCCCCAAGCCCACAACTAAAGAAGGAACAGGAAATGAGGCGGAGGCCACACATTCCACTTGTTGTTGGATCCTCATGTACATAACCTTGAAGTATTCACTAAGTAATTACATAGTTGACTGTATTGCTCCTTTGAAATCTGTTGAAAGTGTTCCACAAGAAAATCCAATATTTTCTTAGTAAAAGTATGATAATACCAAATCCTTCTATAACCACTTAGTTTATACTAGCTATGTATGAACCAATATCAAATAGGCAGTTAATTGTGTGGATCTGCCCTAAGCCCACAACCAAACATGCAATAGGGAATGAGGCGGAAACCACACATTTCACGGTCTATCGGGTATTCTTCATACGTAACTTGAATGAATAAACTAAGGAATTATAGAATTAATAACGAATATTCGTTAGTTGAATGATAAACTGATCGTTTATAAAGTACTGATGTTTGTCCTAGAAAATCCTATATTTTCCCTAAGCGTAAGTTGTTGTCTTAACTGTTCCAAACTGAAAAGTACAAGTATTTTCCATACTTATGTTGTTAAAGCATTGTTTTGTTGGAAAATCCTGGCTACCACCAGTAATGTATAGTCATTTTATTACTTAAAATAAAGCTAGTTGAAGATGTATTGTTCTATATACTGGAAGTGTTGTTAATACCCTCTTGTGATCACTTAGTATATACGAGTCATAGAAATCTAAATCGAACAGACAGTCGATTGGGTGATTCTGCCCTAAGACCACAACCAAACAAGGAACAAGAAATGAGGCGGAAGTCACACGTCCCACTGCATGTCGGATGGAAATTTCATATCACCTTGATGTATATACTAAGTAATCACGTAGTTATTAACCCTGATGGCTGTTTGTTAAGTATATTATTACGTGAACGAGTTGTTGTTTTCCGTGTGAGTTCTTATAACTATGCTGATGGACGATAAACACTACGGCGTACTTCTGATGTCGTAAATTGAAATGACGTTTGTCACCCTCGGTTGAATGTAGCTAATAGTCAAGGTGCAAGATTGTCAGTCCCGTATAGATCTATACACAAACTCACGCTCTCCCTTTAGGAGACTCTGGTTCCTAAGGAGTAGACTTCCCAGAAGTCGTGTTTTACAATGTAGTTCTCTTAATAAATTCACGAATAATACTATGAAAATCCCTTCTTGTGATTAACATGTATCCATATGGAAGTAGTACCTTTGTTCATAGTTCATATTTAGTAAGTTCTACGTTCAAATGTGTGTTAACGATAAGGAAATATAATAATTAAATTATATTTTTTAACACTGATTACTTGTGCTTTTACTTGTATCCCCCCTCCCCCCCCCCCCCCCTAAAACATTAAAAAACTTGGAAAATATGGGGGTATGAACTCACTGTTGGTTGCATGTGTGTGCCAGACAACGAGACTGGAATGAGGACCCTCGAGTTGTTGTACACATGCCTTCTAAGGTTTTCATTTTTTACAAAAAACACGATTTTTAGTGTTTATTATTTCAATGAAGGTGCATATTATGCTTAAAGAATCCTAAATGACAGGTTAGGTTTACCACTTTTATCCTGGAATGTAGTATTGGAATTAGGTAATGACCGAGTGATCATAGATAAACAAAATTCTAACCGCTTTGTTTTATTTGCATCGGTAAGGTCCAGCTTGATAGCATTTGTGTATGGTATAAGGTCACCTTCTTTTATTCGTCTATGCAAAGTTGATTTTGCAATACTTAATGACTTTACAATAGACCAAATGGTAGTTTGACGACCCAATGGAATTTGTGAAACTTGATTCAAATCGAGTTGAACCGTTTTTCGCCTAACAACTTTTAGCTTCTTTGAAGAAAATTCAATTATTGATCCATTTTCTGCTTGAAGTTTAGCCCAATTCCAAATATGTCTTACGGTTCATTTAAAAACTCTGAAAAGTGCAGCTACATCACTTATGGAACCCCTTCTTAACTCTCCATTAGAATTGTGTTGCAACAAGGCTTGAAATATATTTTGGCATTGGGTATAGGTTGTGTGTTTTTTAGTCAATGAAGTTAAAGTAATCTCCATGACTTACTGACACCTAAGAAAAAAAGATGAAGGAAAATGGTTTATAAAGATTCATTGAATTGTTTTTTGTGGGAGAATTTGGAGCCAAATTTTGCTAGTGCAAGGCTTAATTTTTAAAAAAAAAATTTCCATTTGGAGGTAAGTTTGGTTTCAATTTAATTTACAGTAAAACAAAAATTGGTGGGAACACTTTGCCTCAAAATACTTTGATTTTCCGATTAGTTAAATTAAGTATTTAATGGTTCTTTAATTATTTATGCTTTTCTCTTTATTCCATCGGAGAGAAATGGTTCAATGGTTTCTCTTTATTAATGAGGTGATTAATTGTATTAATAGCTCATAAGAATGGTAGATAAGTCATTTTGTTTACAAAAAGTTGCATTAAATTGTACTTTTCTTAAACAATGTGTTTTTACTTGTGGAAAATTAAATTGGGGCAGAGGAAGTATGAACTCAATGTTGGGTTAGTGAAGATTTTGAGAACAAAAGGTTTTTGGTTTAAGGAACTAGATTTAGCTAATTGAAAACCCATTAGCTCCAATTTTGTGTTTATGAAGTATTTATTTTATGTACGGCTCTAATTTTGATAGCATTTTTACAAAAAAATTATGAACATCTAACTACTATATTGGCTTGTGTAGGGCTTTTTACGTGATCTTGATAAATTTTTGCCTTAGCGGGGTCTAGACTCTACGGTGATGTTTTTATTCATACAATAAGTTTTGCTCCTGTTGAGTCCATAGCTTGCAGCAGTTTATTATTTTACAAAATTTGTCAATTATAGCTATGTATTCTTAATTGTAGAAATAATAAATATTTGCTTTCAATTGGTTCTCGGTTCAATGAATGGTCCTTATAATATACACATGCCTTCTAATAGAGTAGCATGAATTCTTGAATTGATGTTAAAATTTATTATGTTTTGTTTGTTTAGTGATAAACAATGAGATAATTTCTTAACTAGGTATGGGAGTTGCAGTTCCTCTTTGGATTGTTACTTTGGAAATTTGAAGGAAATGTATAGTTTAAACCAATGTTCTAAATAACGTGAGGCGTGACTTGGCGGCAAGGTAAAAGTTAAGCTATGACAAGTCTTGGCGAGTCATGACGTTTTTCAAGGCGTGACTATTTTCTATATATTACAAGAGATAAATCATATAATTATAGATTTTTATCAAGTATATCAAGTTTTTAGAAGTGTTATATTCGTATTTAATATAAAAAGTTAACAAAAACTCAATTATTTTAGTCCCGATAAAAAAAATCAAAAACAAAAAAAATCCGCACCTTGAAAAAAAACTCGCGTCATATCGCGATAAGACACGCCTTGATACGTTATTTGGACGTCACGCTTAACAAACCCGCCTTGGACGTTTTCGTAACGGCTACACCATGCCTCACGCCATGTCACGCCTTGAGGCTCGCCATGGCGCGTTTTTTAGAACCATGGTTTAAACCATACTTTCTTAATTTTTTAAATTATAATCAAATTTTGTTAAAAGATGAGCAACACAGCTAGGTTCAAATTGGATGATTTGCTTTCCTTTCATCGTTTCAAGAAGTAATTTACCTTTTTTATTAGGGAGGTGATATTTCCAACGTTTATTTTTATTCATCCATATATTTTTAAAGGTAAATGTCTATTATGCCCTTCATTTAGTAGGGATTAGAAAATCAAATGTAGACTAAGATACTCTCTCTCTCTCTCCATAAAACCAAAAACCCACATCACCGCTCCCTCATACGTCACAAATCACTGGTTTCCCTCTCTTCTCCGATGGTTCTTCCCGACCAAACCTGGCCATCTTTTGTCTCTCTACGATATTGTCTCCCTAAACCTACTCCTGATGCAGTCTGCAATATGTTATAAACAAGAAATCACGAGGATTTGAAACCCCTATATCAAGAGCTCGTAGTTCTCAAGCCCTTGAATGTACCTTTATGTTGTTGTATCTCTAAACCCTTCTTCACTCATCAACAACATGTTCTGATTAAACACGGTGGTGCTTCTTTGGCGATGCAATCATCATAGTAAAAGTTAAGTGATTCATTATGTATGTTTCATTTGTGACCTGAGATAAAGCTTAAACCACATGTTATTAACAAAGCCTGTGAAAACCACTTTAAGAAACACACGAACCTGAGTCAAAACTCAGGTCGTGTGAAAACCACCTCTGGCAAGTGGCAAGAAAGTTAAAGAAGCCAAAAAAAAATCCAGTAAGAAAATCAGTTTGTATGTCAAACTCAGAGCCGGTTCTTCCAAAATAGCATTGAGCAAAATGATCATTCATTTTTCAAAACTCTGCATAGAGAAATAAATTGCCATAAGCTTTTTGATTTTGATTTTAATGGTGCTGTGTAATGGCGTTTTTTGCATTTTTGCTTGATTTTAACAACTTGATTTTGCCAACCTGCAACTTATTTTGATATGTGCTCTGTAATGGTGTTTTTTGTATCTAGAAAGAGCTTTGAAACTGAAAATAGCTTTGCAGATGACCTTCTCCGGCGAACGTGGTTTTCCTCTGGCAAATTTATGGTTCGTGTTTAGAGTTTTTCCCATTACTTCCTGTGTATCTTGATGGTACCTTAGATTTAAGTAAACCTAAGTTATATTTTTGGCAATTGGTTTTTTTCCGGTGGCATGCCAGGAAAGAGAAGGATCCATTTTATTTTTATAAATCAGGGTCATAATTGTCATGTACTTTGTCAAGCAAGTAAAAACACCAAACGATTCCCAACTTGAACAATTTATTCACTATAAACCAGGTCGATCAAACATGTACTTACATCAGAAACCTCTCTACATATACACTCACACTCAAACGATTATATAAGCCTCTAACAATTTCTATACAAGAAACCCTAAAATGAGAGAAACCCTAATACGAGAGTAGAGAGAGTGAATACAAAGAAAATATCTATCACACTTGTTCAAATGAGATGACACAACACTTTAAATATCTTAGATACTTAGCTCCATGGAGCAGCCCATAAACCCGCGCATTAACCCGGATACCTGCATAAGAGTTTCACAATATGTGACAACCCAAAACTTCTAACCTATGTAATTGATCCGCGTATCAGCACTAAAACTTGAATTCATTATCTTTTATTAAATCTTGTGGTTCCATATGGGTGCTCTAGACTTAGTATAATCTAGATATGAGTCTTAGGAAGGGTTGGAGAGTGTTTAATATCAGAAAACCGGGCCAAACTCACCAAATAAGGTGTGTGCGGCCATACACCTGTGTGTGCGGCCACACACCCAACCGCAAACACCCTCAACCTTACACCCAATCCAATATATGGATGGATACCCCTTTCATTCATTCATTTAGATGTTCCTTTTTCCTCTCTCTACTTTCTCTCTCTAAATCATCAACCAAGAACACTATGAAGGCTTCATATTCGTGATCTACTCCATCTTCAAGCTGATTATAGTGGTAAACACTTGAATCCCAAGCTTAAAACTCATCACGATCATCATATTCATCGTCCCTTGAAGGTGTACGGCCGCACACCTTCATATGGGGGCAGCACACATTCAAAACTCCCAAGTATGAAGATCAAACACTTCAAAAATCATCTTATGGACTCAAATGAGGAGTGTACGGCCGCACACACCCTCTGTACGGCCGCACACTCTTGTGTGCAGCCTCACACACACTCCTGACCGCACTCCCCAACCGCACACTCAATTTCAAGACCATACACCCACTCTAATGCCCATATTTGGCCCTAAACTTGCATAAATCATTAAGTTTGAATCATAAGACACTTATTGTTAGTAATTCCAAGCCCTAAGGATGTTTTCCCATCATGTTTAGTCATGAAACACCTTAGTTCTAACTCATTTATGTGTCATCACATGAGTAATAGGGGCCATTGGCGTTCAGGGCATCCGTTGACACTCGAACCTTACGTTAAGCTGTGAGTTCATACCCCTACTCTTTTATAATGTTTTTCACTGTTTTCAGGGGGAATACAAGAAAAGTACAAGGAATACTTGTACTCAAAACTTATTTTACATGTGTTGCGTTCCATATTACATATGCTTTTAACACTGATAATCTCAACAGATAACAGTTAGAACTTGCAGAACACATTATCATATTATTTGTGAAAAACGTTATAAAATGTTGTATTTTATATTTTCACAAATGGTTTTCCACATTATAACAGTTAAAAGCATAACCTTTGAACTTTGAACATGAAACCTAGTACATTGTTTTGTCCTCGGTAACACTCCACAGAAATACGCGAGTGGAGGATCATCGTTTGTAACAGTATCTTTCTGTATTATTACTAGTAAATTTGTTATTCCTATAAATTGGAGACACGTCCTCGGAAACACTCCACAGAGATACGTGAGTGGAGGACCGCCCCTGTAACCAAAATCTCCTGGAGGGAGAAAGTGACTTGAGTGTATAGATCCATACGGGGCTGACTACCCCACACCTGGCTGCTAGCTACAGCCGAACCGAAAGGTTCAAGGGTGACGAAAGTCATAAGGTGATGTGGACTACTTATTGCCATATCTAGTCTATCGTATGGTTATGGAACTCGCAATTTGGATAACAGAGATTTACTTGTTAGTAATAATGGGTTAGTAACCAGTTTACTTTACACTTATTAGTTTTATGTACATGATAAAACTAATACATTTCATGAGGATAATCAGGTTTTCAGTATACATCTTTTACATTACATCTCAGCTCAGTAACCAACTTTTAGGAAAATATGGGATTTTCCTGGGATAACAGTTGTTCATAACCAGATTTGTGTAATAAAATAGATAATCAAACTTTACATATAAGAAAATATGGGATTTTCTTGGGTGTGTAACATTTTCAGAAAAAGAAAGGGAAATTTGTACATTTTCAGAAAACAAAACCACTTATGAACTCACCAGCTTTATGCTGATTTTCAAACTGCTTGTATTCTCAGGTCCACATTAGACAGGTACCCAGTGATCCTTTTTGGTGAAGACGGAGTGCGTAGAAGATGCGTCTTTACTTTTTTTCTTATATACATATGTATAACAACTGTAACACTTGGTTTTCAAACAAATGTAAATTCTAATATGTAATGTAATGTTTGTTTACTTTGCTTACTATGTACATTGGTTGTGATACTCAACATGAAGTCACCTCCACCGCGGAATGTTTCCGCCCTGGGTTTCGTGGTGTGACAGATTGGTATCAGAGCCCATGTTTATAGTGAACTAAGTATACCAAACCTTACATGGTATAAGACTATAAACACTAAGGGGCCTAAGTGCTCTGAACTAAAAGTATACTTTAAAATATAAGTATTTTCAAAAAGTATATAAGTATACCTAACCGTCGAAATCCGTAACTACAAGTAGAACAAAACATAAGTAAATGGGTGTTGTACGTTGCGGTTAAACCTGAGCAGTTATGTAGTCGTGTCTAGGATCAATATAGCCTGGCCAACTATATTCATTCGAGACACGGCCAACATGTGTTTGGGAGTGACTGTAGTGTTCGGCATGTCTAAAACTTACCCTAATACCTCAAACATCGAACCATGGTCGTAGCGAATCATGAAATACTATGGGAGTATTTCTCGAGCCAATCCTTTGTAGAAATTCTCATTCAAGTGTTGCTCCTTGAACATTCATTTAGCGATAATTTGTCTGTTTGATAACTTTTTCCTGCTTTATCACTTATTCGGAATATATATCTGTCATATCTCTTGATTCAATTCAGAGGACTTACCATCCTCCCTTTCCTGATCATTATAGATCAAGATGCCTCCAAGAAAGAGACCCAGCTCAAAGAACAACAATCCTCCTCCGCCACCACCTCCTCCTCAATTTGACCCTGAGATGTTCCAGGCAGCTGTTACTGCCGTAGTGGCAGCCGCCATGTCTCAAATGAACCCTGGTGGTTCAGGAGGTGGTCCCCAGCCCCAAAACCAAGAAGATAGCCAAGGACACCGAAAAGAGGATTCCTATAAAGATTTCATGAACGCGAAACCCACGTCCTTTGATGGCACTGGAGGTGTCATTTCCCTCACCCGATGGTTAGAGAAAATCGAATCTATCTTTGAGATCTGTGCCTGTTCGGAATCTGACAAAGTGAAGTTTGCAGCTTGTACCTTTATCGATAAAGCCCTGACTTGGTGGAACGGCCGAGTCAAATCCCTAACTCTACCTGTAGCCAATGTTATGGGTTGGGAAGCCATGAAAGAACTCCTTCTAGCTGAGTACTGCTCTCAGGGCGAAATACAGAAATTAGAGCACGAGCTCTGGAACCTGAAGATGAAGGGTTCCGATATTGCTACATACACTTCAAGATTTGATGACCTGGCGCTACTCTGTCCGGGATTGGTTACCCCGGAGAGTAAGAAGATAGAGAGATTTATTTGGGGGCTGACTCAACCAACAAAAGGAAATGTTTTAGCTGCGAGGCCGGATACATATGACAGCGCCAAAAGTTTAGCCCAGACCCTGATTGACCACAGTGATGATGTTGAGGAAACAACCGCCACCCCTGAACCGACCAAGAGGAGTGGTGAGAAGAGGAAGTTTTGGAAGAAGAAGAAGGGTCAATCTTCTCAAGGATCCTCAAAGAAACAGCAGACTATAGCAGTTCATGTTGCTACTACCCCTGTTGTTGCTGCTTCTGTTATGGGATCCACAGCTCAAACACCTACTAGTAGGTATACTGGTAACCTTCCCCAATGCGACAAGTGTAAATACCACCATAACCCCGGCCCCTGTCGTGAACTTTCATGCACCAACTGTGGTAAAAAGGGGCATACGATCCGATTCTGCAAAGCACCAGCCCAATCAGCCAATCAATCTTCTGGAGCAGGTGTTGATCAAGCCTGCTATAATTGTGGAGAAGTTGGGCACTTCAAGAGAAACTACCCCAAGAAGGCGACAGCTGATAATACCGGGAGAGTCCTAGCCATGGGACGGGAGGAGGCAGTCGTCGATCCCACCGTTGTTTCGGGTACATTCTTTCTCGACAACTCTTATGATAGTATTCTTTTCGATTCGGGTGCCAAAAGAAGTTTTGTTAGTCATTCGTTCAAGCATAACCTTAAACATAATCCCCAAACATTAACCGAAACATTTACCGTCGAAATGGCTAACGGTGAGAAAGAAAATGCTAGCGATATCTTCATAGGTTGTACCCTTACCCTGAACGACCATTCTTTTTCCATTGATCTTATGCCAGTTTCCATAAAGAGCTTTGATGTCATCATTGGCATGGATTGGTTGAGTCCCAATCATGCTGATATCCTTTGTTACGAAAAAGCCATCCGTCTCAACCTTCCTTCTGGTCAGACTCTCATGATCTATGGCGATAAGCCTAGTTCCAATCTTCGCATCATTTCCTGCATCAAAGCTCAAAAGCTTCTGCGGAAGGAGTGTCAAGCATTGCTAGTCAATGTAATCAATGAGAAACAGGAAGTTAAAGACCTCGCGAGCATCCCCGAAGTCTGTAACTTTCCTGATGTCTTTCCCGAAGAGCTTCCGGGAATTCCTCCCGAGCGTCAAGTTGAATTTCGTATCGACCTAATCCCTGGAGCTACCCCCATAGCCAAGTCTCCATATCGCTTAGCTCCAGCAGAAATGCAGGAGTTATCCAGCCAACTCAACGAGTTACTCAGCAAAGGGTTCATCAGACCGAGTTCCTCACCCTGGGGAGCCCCGGTTTTATTCGTGAAGAAGAAAGATGGATCCTCCCGGATGTGTATCGACTACCGTGAATTGAACAAGTTAACCATCAAGAACCGATATCCCCTTCCGCGAATAGATGACCTCTTCGATCAACTTCAAGGAGCTAGCTACTTCTCAAAGATAGACCTTAGGTCAGGGTACCATCAGCTACGAGTTCATGAAAGTGATGTTTCCAAAACCGCTTTCAGGACTCGATATGGACACTACGAGTTTGTATTGATGCCCTTCGGTCTAACCAATGCACCGGCTGTGTTCATGGACCTGATGAACCGGGTGTGTCGTCCCTTCTTATACAAGTTCATCATCGTGTTCATTGACGACATACTTGTCTACTCCAGAAGTGAAGAAGATCACAAGCGACACTTGAGGTCAGTGTTGGAAACCCTTAGATCCGAAAAGTTGTACGCGAAATTTTCCAAGTGTGAATTCTGGATTCGGAAGGTAACTTTCCTCGGTCACATGGTAAGCGAAGAGGGTATTCACGTGGATCCATCCAAGATAAAAGCGATAGAGAATTGGTCGGCACCGAAGATACCCACAGAAATTCGTCAATTCTTGGGTCTCGCCGGCTATTATCGGAGATTTATCCAAAAAATTTCCAGAACCGCCAAACCTCTAACCACTCTGACACAGAAAGGTATACCCTTTTGTTGGAGTGAAAAGCAAGAAGACGCATTCCAAACGTTAAAGCGAGCCTTGTGTAGCGCACCGGTCCTGTCCCTGCCCGAAGGAACAGAGGACTTCGTTGTTTATTGTGATGCGTCTAACCAGGGCTTAGGCTGTGTGCTTATGAAAAGGGGAAAAGTGATTGCATATGCCTCGAGACAGCTGAAGGCACACGAGGTCAACTATACCACTCATGACCTGGAGTTAGGAACCGTAGTCTTTGCACTGAAAATTTGGAGACATTATCTTTATGGAACCAAGTGTACGATCTTCACTTACCATAAGAGCCTGCAGCACATCTTCGATCAGAAAGATTTAAACATGAGGAAACGGTGATGGGTAGAGCTACTCAGTGACTATGAGTGCAAGATTCGCTACCATCCCGGCAAGGCAAATGTGGTGGCAGATGCCCTTATCCGAAAGGAAAATTCGAGTCGCAAGGCAAAGACGCTAACGATGACTATCCATTCCCAATTATCCATGAAAATCCGAGAAGCCCAGTTAGAAGCCCTTAAAACTGAGAACGTGTCAAGCGAAGCCTTGAGGGGAATGGATAAGAAACTTGAGATCGGAGGTGACGGAGTCTACTGTTTCATGGACCAAATTTGGATTCCAAAGTCCGAAGGATTCAGGGAGATTGTCATGGAGGAAGCACACAAGACTAGATACTCTATTCACCCAGGTTCGGATAAGATGTACCTGGATCTCAAGAAACAATACTGGTGGCCAAACAAGAAAGCCGATATCGCTACTTTTGTGGGCAAGTGCTTGACTTGCGCCAAGGTAAAAGTTAAGTACCAGAAACCCTCGGGTCTGCTCCAGCAGCCCGAAATACCCGAGTGGAAATGGGAGATGATTACCATGGATTTTATCACCAAGTTACCCAAATCTCCGAGTGGGTACGATACCATTTGGGTAATTGTTGATCGTTTGACAAAATCCACTCACTTCATTCTGATCAAAGAATCATTCAAGATGGAAAGACTTACGTGAATCTACATCTAGGAGGTAATTCGATTGCACGGTGTACCTGCGTCCATTATCTCCGATCGAGATAGCAGGTTTACATCGAGATTTTAGCAATCTCGACAAAAGGCTCTTGGAACTAAACTAGACATGAGCACGGCCTACCATCCTCAGACAGATGGACAGAGTGAGAGAACTATCCAAACTCTGGAAGACATGCTGAGAGCGTGTGTCATTGATTTTGAAAAGTCGTGGGACACTCATCTACCCTTGATCGAGTTCTCGTATAATAACAGTTACCACACCAGCATCAAGGCTTCCCCATTCGAAGCCCTCTACGGTCGCAAGTGCAGATCCTCTCTGTGCTGGGCTGAGGTAGGGGACACGCAGCTAGCCAAGAGTCGATTCCCCGACAGTGCTCTCACTGGTCCTAAAATCATTCATGAAACCACCGAAAAGATCATCCAAATCCGGGAACGATTGAAAGCTTCACGAGATCGCCAAAAGAGTTACGTTGATAACCGACGGAAACCTCTGGAGTTCCAGGTTGGAAACCGTGTCCTGTTGAAGGTCTCGCCCTGGAAAGGCATGGTATGCTTTGGAAAGCGTGGGAAACTTAATCCGAGGTACATTGGACCCTTTGAGATCCTCGCCAGGATCGGTCCGGTAGCCTATAAACTTCGATTACCCAATGAGCTTAGAAACATCCATCCGATATTCCACGTCTCTAACCTTAAGAAGTGCTTATCCGATGAAACCCTCGCGATTTCCCAAGACGAAATAGAGATCAACAAAAACTTGAACTTTGTGGAGGAACCAATCGAAATCATTGATCAAGAGATCAAACATACGAAACAAAGTCGCATTCCAATAGTGAAGGTTCGTTGGAATGCCAAGCAGGGACCAGATTTCACTTGGTAGCGCGAAGACTCGATGAGACAGAAGTATCCGCATCTCTTTCCAAATCCATGATTTGTATCTTAATTCTGAATTTCGGGACAAAATTCCCTCTAACGGGGGGATAATGTGACAACCCGAAACTTCTAACCTACGTAATTGATCCGCGTATCAGCACTAAACTTGAATTCATTATCTTTTATTAAATCTTGTGGTTCCATATGGGTGCTCTAGACTTAGTATAATCTAGATATGAGTCTTAGGAAGGGTTGGAGAGTGTTTAATATCAGAAAATCGGTCCAAACTCACCAAATAAGGTGTGTGCGGCCATACACCTGTGTGTGCGGCCACACACCCAACCGCAAACACCCTCAACCTCACACCCAATCCAATATATGGATGGATACCCCTTTCATTCATTCATTTAGATGTTCCTTTTTCCTCTCTCTACTTTCTCTTTCTAAATCATCAACCAAGAATGCTTTGAAGGCTTCATATTCGTGATCTACTCCATCTTCAAGTTGATGATAGTGGTAAACACTTAAATCCCAAGCTTAAAACTCATCATGATCATCATATTCATCTTCCCTTGAAGGTGTATGGCCGCACACCTTCATTTAGGGGTAGCCCACATTCAAAACTCCCAAGTATGAAGAGCAAACACTTCAAAAATCATCTTATGGACTCAAATGAGGAGTGTACGGCCGCACACTCCTATGTACGGCCGCACACGCCCTCTGTACAGCCGCACACTCTTGTGTGCAACCTCACACACACTCCTAGCCGCACTCCCCAACCGAACACTCATTTTCAATACCATACACCCACTCTAATGCCTATATTTTGCCCTAAACTTGCATAAATCAGTAAGTTTGAATCATAAGACACTTATTCTTTGTAATTCCAAGCCCTACGGATGTTTTCCCATCATGTTTAGTCATGAAACACCTTAGTTCTAATTCATTTATGTGTCATCACATGAATAATATGGGCCATTGGCATTCAGGGCATCCGTTGACACTCGAGCCCCACATTAAGCTGTGAGCTCATACTCCTACTCTTTTTCATTGTTTTTCACTGTTTTCAGGGGGGAATACAAGCAAAGTACAAGGAATACTTGTACTCAAAACTTATTTTACATGTGTTGCGTTCCATATTACATATGCTTTTAACACTGATAATCTCAACAGATAACAGTTAGAACTTGCAAAACACATTATCATATTATTTGTGAAAAATGTTATAAAATGTTGTATTTTATATTTTCACAAATGGTTTTCCACATTATAACAGTTAAAGGCATAACCTTTGAACTTTGAACATGAAACCTAGTACATTGTTTTGTCCTCGGTAACACCCCACAGAGATACGCGAGTGGATGATCATCGTTTGTAACAGTATCTTTCTGTATTATTACTAGTAAATTTGTTATTCCTATAAATTGGAGACACGTCCTCGGAAACACTCCACAGAGATACGCGAGTGGAGGACCGCCCCTGTAACCAGAATCTCCTGCAAGGAGAACGTGACTTGAGTGTATAGATCTATACGGGGCTAACTACCCCACACCTGGCTGCTAGCTACAGCCGAACCGAAAGGTTCAAGGGTGATGAAAGTCATAAGGTGATGTGGACTACTTATTGCCATATCTAGTCTATCTTATGGTTATGGAACTCGCAATTTGGATAACAGAGATTTACTTGTTAGTAATAATGGGTTAGTAACCAGTTTACTTTACACTTATTAGTTTTATGTACATGATAAAACTAATACATTTCACGAGGATAATCAGGTTTTCAGTATACATCTTTTACATTACATCTCAGCTCGGTAACCAACTTTTAGGAAAATATGGGATTTCCTGGGATCATAGTTGTTCATAACCAGATTTGTGTAACAAAACAGATAATCAAACTTTACATATAAGAAAATATGGGATTTTCTTTGGTGTGTAACATTTTCAGAAAAAGAAAGGGAAATTTGTACATTTTTAGAAAACAAAACCACTTATGAACTCACTAGCTTTATGCTGATTTTCAAATTGCTTGTATTCTCAGGTCCACATTAGACAGGTACCCAATGATCCTTTTTGGTGAAGACGGAGTGCGTAGAAGATGCGTCTTTACTTTTGTTCTTATATACATATATATAACAACTGTAACACTTGGTTTTCAAACAAATGTAAATTCTAATATGTAATGTAATGTTTGTTTACTTCACTTACTATATACATTGGTTGTGATACTCAACATGAAGTCACCTCCACCCCGGAACGTTTCCGCCCTGGGTTTCGGGGTGTGACACAATACACCCAACACAAATACAAATATACACAATATACCTTTGAGAATTAATGTGAATTAATGTGAAGTTTGATACCAGAGATATATTATTTCAACACCCCCCCCCCCAAACTTAACATTAATTCAAAAAGTTTTGTTAATTTTAAAAACATTAACCATACCAAGACGACCATAAATATATTCATGTTGAGAAGTAGTTAATGACTTTGTTAAAATATCTGCAGTTTGATTTAAAGAATCTACTTTATTAATTTTCAAAATACCCTTTTCAATTTTTCACGAATGAAATGAAGATCTATTTCAAAATGCTTAGTTTTTTCATGAAATACCAGATTTAGAGCTAATTTAATAGCTGACTCATTATCACAAAAAACATTCACAGGAGTTAAACCAGCAATACCAAAATCAAACAATAATTTTAGAACCCAAATTATTTCACAAGCTACAAAGCCTAAAGCTCTATATTCAAATTCAGTTAAAGAACGAGAAACAGTATTCTGTTTCTTGCTTTTCCAAGACACAAGAGAGTTTCCAAAATAAACTAGAAAACCAGTAACAGACCTGCAACTGAATAAGCATTTTGCCCAATCAGCATCAACAAATGCAATTATGCTTAACGAATTATCCTTTGTAATATGAATACCTTTACCTGGACAATTCTTTAAATACCTTAACAGTCTAAAAGCAACATTCAAATGTGACTTATAAGGTTTATGCATGTATTGACTTAAAATTTGAACAACATATGAAATATATGGTCAAGTCATAGTTAGATAAATCAATTTCCCAATTAATTTTTGAAACTCTGTTATGTTTACAACAAAGTCATTACTATCCAAATCAGATTCCCTCTTGAAAACCAAATTTGTTTCAAGAGGAGTCTTCACAGGTTTACAAGCAAGCATACCAAATTCATGCAACAATTCTATACAATATTTCCTTTGATTTAAACAAATCCCTTTATCAGTTTTAATTACCTCAATTCCTAAAAAATATTTTAACTCTCCTAGATCTTTAATAAAGAATTATGATTTTAGAAAATCTTTAACCTTTTCCAACTCATCATTACAATTTCCTGTAATTATAATATCATCAACATATACCAGCAAAATTACAACAGTATTTCCATGATTTCTCACAAATACAGAATAATCATTTATGCTTTGTTTAAAACCAAAAATTGAAAGAGAATGACACAATTTATCATTCCATTTCCTAGGTGCTTGTTTAAGACCATACAAAGACTTTATTAGCTTACAAACCTTGACATCACCTTTAGAGTGATATCCTTCAGGTTGAACCATATAAACATCTTCAGACAAATCACGATATAAAAAAGTATTATTAATGTCAAGCTGAAATAAAGGCCAAGAATGATGCACAGCAAGTGACAAAACTATTCTTACATAAACCATCTTAGCAACAGGAGAAAAAGTCTCCTCATAGTCAATTCCTTCACGTTGACTATATCCTTTTGCTACTAATCTAGCTCTAAATCTTTCAATTTCTCCATTAGATTTATATTTAATTTTATAAATCCAACGACAGCCTATAGCTTTTCTCCCTTTAGGAAGATCAGTAATTTCCCAAGTATTATTCCTATAAAGAGCTTCCATTTCCTCATTCATTGTTGTTATCCAATTAGGATCCACAGCAGCCTCACTATAAGTTTTTGGTTCAACGGTTTTATTAAGATTTGAAACAAAGCATAGATTTTCACTATTAAGTGAAGAATAGTTAACTGTTCATTCAATTCCATACTTATGTTTCCCTTCAACAACATAATCACTAAACCTAGCAGGCAAATGAATAGTATGACCTGACCTAGTAGCCCTAACAGATTGACCACTCTAAAGAGAATCAGAATTAAATTGACCACTTTCCTCAGACATTGTAGAAGAACTAGGAAACATCTCATCTGAAGAAGGCACATGTGCCTCTCCAGTTTGGTTACTGACATCAAAACTATTAGTCTCATCTAGAAACTGGGTTGCATTATCACCATCCAACTGATGGACATCTCTCAAGCTATCTACTCTAGAACTATCAAGTAAAGAACTAAAGAACAAAGATTCATCATAGGAAAAAGGATCACTAGAGCTCAAAGGAAAATTGGATTTATTTGTCTCAGAAGAAGATTTGAGCTTGAAAGGAAATACAGACTCATAAAATTTTACATCCCTGGAAACAAAAATAAGATTTGAGTGAAGACTAAGAACTTTATATCCCTTTTTATCAGATGAATAACAAGGAAATACACATTTATCAGCTCTTTCAGAAAATTTATCTAAATTATTCAACTTTGTTGCAAAACATAAGCATCCAAAAACTCTAAGTCTATCAAAACTAGGAGAAGATTTGTAAACCAGTTCATAAGGAGAAGCACCTTTTAAAACAGAAGTAGGAGTTCTATTAATTAAGAAAACAGAAGTTAAAACAGCTTCTCCCCAATACTTAAGAGGTACACTTGATTGAAAAACCAAAGACCTAGCAACATTTAGAATGTGCCTGTGCTTCCTTTCCACAACTCCATTCTGTTGTGGAGTGTGAACACAAGAAGTTTGATGCACAACCCCTTTAGAATCAAACAATTGCTTCATTTTATTATTTAAAAATTCAATCCCATTATCAGATCTCACTGTTTTAATTTGAACTTCAAACTGATTTAACAGAATATTGAATAACAATAGAACACAATCATAAACTTCATCCTTTGATTTTAACAAATATACCCAAGTAGCTCTAGTAAAATCATCCACAATGGTCAAGAAATATCTAAATTCTTCTACAGTGGTCACTCTATAAGGGCCCCACACATCTAAATGAATTAACTCACCAAGATGTGAAGTTACATGTTGACTAACAGGAAAAAACTCTCTAGTTTGTTTTGCTTTATGACAAACATCACAAGGAGGAAGAATATCATTTTCAAAATTAAGTTTTTGTTTTAAAGAACACAAAGCTTGATCAGAAGGATGACCAAGCCTATTATGCCAAGTAAATTTAGAAACACAACAAAAGGATGAGGAATTATTAACCCTACAAAAAATACCTGAAGGTTCACTATTAATGTAATAGAGACCTCCAGACTCTCTACCATTCCCCACCATCCCCTTTGATTGTAAACCCTGAATTTTACAACTATGTTCATTAAAAACAACCTCACAATTACTGTCCTTACATACTTTATGAACAGACAACAAGTTTACATTAAAGTCAGGAATAGCAAAAACATCAAACAAAGTTAAGGAATTAGATATATTCATGTTACCAATCTTCTCTATTTTAGCAGAAGTACCATTAGGATGACTGACAAGAAGATTCAAATTAGACACATCCACAGTGTCATGTAAAAGTGATTCAGAAGCAATCATATGTTGATTTGCCCCTGAATCAACAATCCACTTTTGAGAATTAACAGAATAATTAAAAGCTTGGAATAAGCAAGTACGTGCCGTATTTGCACTGGCAGAAGCTTCCTCATTACCTTGCTTATCATTTATAAGTTGTAAAAACTTAATGTATTGTTCCTTGGTAAGCTGATGAAACTCAGAATCTCCAACAGAATCAGTTAAGATAGGAGCACTAGAACTCCCAGAAGAAGTGGTAACAGAATTAACATAAAAAGATTTTTGATTATTAAACTCACTTTTCTGCTTAAAATCTTTTAGATACCCTATTAGTTTGTAACACTTATCAATTGAATGACCTTTATGTTGGGTTATGAGCATTCTAACACTCCTAAGTGTACATGCAACCCTAAATACCTTGGATCTATGTTTTTCTCTATTATACATGCAAATATGAACATTCAAGGTATTATCCTAATCTAGCATATAAAACTATCAATATAACAAGATAGAATACATACCTCTTTGATGTAGAAAGTCTTCATGAAGCTTGAGTGCCTAGTGCCCTAAGTGTGACACCTCAAATGGTTCACACAACACCAAATACACTTGGAATAACTTGAGAGAAATCCACAACTCATGAAATCGGCTAGCCCTTATTTTTACACACTCTAGTGGCCGATTTTGGTCAAGAATAAGATATTTATATAGTGTTACAATTAGGGTAAACCCTAATTGTCATGACTTTCCATTTCCTTGGATCCATGGGTTCAAATACACCATGGAGCATCCATGGACCATCCTATGGGTTTTAGCCTAACTTGATTATCCATGGAGCATTAGCCCACTATACAAGTATGGATGATTTACACAATCAACCCATATATTTAATTAGTCTTCTTTTGATCACTTAATTAATCCTAGATTAATTCTTGATCAATACTAATTAAATAATCTTATTATTCTTATTATTAATATACTAGAACTTATACTATATTAATAACCATAAGTGTCTTATTTCTCTCATTATAGTCTATCCAAGTGCATGATGCCATGCAACCCAAATGAACCATGCCGGGTCGGGTCAAGTCTTACCAATTATAGTTATGGACTAAGACATTAATCCAGCAGTCTCCCACTTGGATAAGTCTAAAACTATTATTGCGTATGACTTCAAGAACCAACTGGCAATCGTAGCTCTCAAAAGCTTCTGTCGAACTCTGACCTTGTAAATGAACTCCGACCTTTGTCAGTGACTTCTCCATTAGATAAGGGATCATATATTCCTCCACTCTAGATATCATATGGACTGAGACATGGATTATAATCATTCTCTCTGTCCATTTGTTGTTTCCTGATTTCCGATTTATGACGACTGACTAATTGAACAAATCAAATCAGTCCTGGCCCGGCCGAGCACTTCCATTTGTCATCATCAAATCATCGAGAGGCCCACAGATATCACTTTTAACCTGAAGGTAAAAGGAATGGATAAACTTCGACTCATATGACTTGTTCTACTACTTGTTGAATCATACACAAAGACACGTTTTATAGCACCGAGTTACCAAATGCGTTTTCGTGCAATCAATGTACTATCAACTCATAGTAACAACTCATATCTCTAGGTTTGAAGAATATAAGATATTATCGTCTCATGATCACTCGTGATAAAATCCATGAAGTAATTCCAATGAGCGCGGGTTGAATCCAATACTCAGAACTTATGAGCACTCATGAGTGTTGTAGCCCTTTGTCCAACACCTTAGACCTCTACAAGCCAACCCATGATAGTCTTAATTCATATCTAGTTCCAACATATGACCGACTATGGATGGTTTGAATAACTTAGTCATTCCGGAAGAATAACCCAGTTTATTCGGGAAGTCAAAACATGCAAAGTGAAACACAATAATAATTGAATCCAATATGGTATCAAAACCTATGAACATAAATAAAACACCTTTTATTTATCACCATATGATTACACATTATTCATTGTATACTGTTTCAGCTATCAACTTTATTCTTGAATTTAAAACAATAGTGCTCCCATGCTCCAAGCATGTACAATATGTTTTATAAACACTAGTCATATCATACACCAAGTATGCATACTATGTTTGTCTATGATCTTTACTTTGTGAACTAGATCCATTAAACATAACTTCAATGATTCTCTTTTCACACTCCCAAATCCTTACTGCAAATACAAGAATTCCAAATTCATGTCATTTACTGAAATCTGTTGGATTCTAAACTTATATGCATTGATCCTCTTGTAATGATTATGCACAAAGTCAGAAAGACTTGACAACAATCATTACAGAGTATTCCAAAGGAGATCAGCTCCTTGGAAACATCCTTCTTGCATTAAGTTTCCTAATCTTAAACAGATTGAAAATTCTAACTTTGAAACATTTCCAGATTCCATTTTGACTATCACTTCTGAACAAGAGTTGCCTCCTTACAGATTATGTCAATATGGTCCTTCCAGAATTATCACTATACTTCCAACTGTCCTTGAGCAACCAATCTTTGGTAAACCTTAGATTGTCCCCAACAATTGTTTAATCCTTTTAGTCATATCCAATTCTAGACCTTTTCCTTTCTTAATGCCCCAGGCATTTGGAAAATTTTAGAACGGATGAATATAGCACATGTAATCGATCCTATATCCGAAGCATATGGGACACGATTCATGATGTCTCACATAAAGACTAAACCAGTCTTTTGCTATAACATTTCCATTTCAATTTGCCAAGTTCTCATAATTCAGATTATGAAAAAGGGATGTCATAATCATAATAGAATTTTAGAATGCAAATAATGGACCTACATACAGAATTTCCTTATGTTCAGCCATTCCAACATGAAATTCATATATATATCCTTGACTAAATGATTAAAACCTCACGATCTAAGCTTATAGATTTGAGATGAAGTATAATTTTCTCTCCCTTAATTATAGCAAAACAACTTTTCCCAACTGAAACCTTTTGTTTTCTATAATTAACATTGCTAGCTTGAAATACTTATCATAATTATCATGCTCCCACTAACATAATGATTATTAGCATAACACTTATGCTCCCACTAGCTCTGACATGTACTCAGAAATCAACTGGACTTCTAGAAATCAATACTTCATTGACTTTCTTACCAAAGTTCAGATTTCTGATACTAGATTGTTTTGATAAGACTTTATCAAAATCATACACCTTTCCTTAGATAGCACACTTGTGTGTCTAAACAATTATGAAGAGGGATGTCGTAATCATAATGGTTAGACCTTTTTGCCACTTCTCACAAGTCCAGGTTAGTGTGCCGGTAAACCACACATGCTCCACTAACGACTTTGAGAATGCAAATATCACAATTCCTATCTAACTAAAATCTACATAGTGAAAGTGTTTCCTCACCATCATTTTCATGAATCGGAGAGAAACCTTATGACACTTAGATTTAATGGTGTATGTGTTCTTATCCTTGTGAATTGTCAAAACCATAGTCACATGACAAGGATAATGACAAAGCCAAACTCATATGGACTGAACTCAATCTTAACTTCTTGCAACCTGGCAGCTCAAGGGCCTTCCATTGCTTCCAAGTTGTTGTGCAACACATTGAGAACTCTAAGAACTCATATGCAAAGCCAACTTTAACTGGAATGGGCACAGAATATGTCAACACGATAGGTTATAAACCTCAAGTCGTGTGCTAGTGAAGAACTTCAGGTTTTATTCTTGATTAGTTCTTGAGACTTTCAAGACCTTTAAGACTCCCACTGCCCTCTTGACATATAAGACTCCCTTGTCAAACATCCAAGAGATAGTGTGGATTCTAATTGTCACAACTGGAAATTTTGTGTCATGTAATCTATACCTTCAAGCTAATGTAAATCAAAAACTTCAATCAAATACATTATACTAGTACTACAAATAGTCATCAAACAATTGGAGACCCTAAAAGTCCTTGTTAAGTCCATTTTGGATTAGGACTCCCCTATTGGATCCAAATGGACCAATAAGCTTCCAATTAGACTATCATGGGCTTAGAACCCTAATTGGGCTCTAATTGGACCCACACTTATTTATTTCAATATTTTGGGCCATATTGGGCCTAGAATGAAATAAATCACAAGCTTTGATCCATAATTTAACCTAACCTAGCTCATTAAAGCATAAAAATCACAATTTTATTTTATAAGGCCAATAAGCACCCAAACTACCTCTAATGTTGGGCTTAGGGGCAAAAAGCCCAAAAATCCTTTCTTCTCTCCCTATTCTTGGCCCAAGCCCAAGGAAAAAGGGAGAGTTGACCTTGGGTTGCCACCTCACTTTTATATGTTGGGTTTCCATGCACATAACTCATGTTTCCAAGCAAGCATCATATCAAGATCACTTCTTTCTTCTCCCTCTCTCACTCTCGGCCATACTCACACACACAAACTCACAAAAATCTCTCAACTCTCTCAAGAACATCCCTTTCCTCTCCACTCAAAAATATCGAGTTTTAGGAAGCATTCAAGAGGAAATTTCCACAAAATTCTTCATCTAAGGTAAGAAATGCTTGGATCTATGAACTTAATTCTTTGTTTTATCAAAATCCTTTCCTAATCTATGCAAAAATCGTGATCTTGCATCCTAGAACCATCTCAAACTCGAGATCTTCATCAAAGGGAGCTAAGGCCACAAATCACTTCATTTCCTTCCATTTTCTTTGCAAAACCGAGCCCCCACACCCAAGGTGAGCTTCATACCCCCTATTTTCTGTTTTTATAAGTTTTGTGGGGGGGGGGGGGGGGGGGAATACAAGTGAAAGTGTAGATCTATATGTGTTTTGTATGCCTTGTATGATTTCCATGCTTATATGTATGCATTTGTGTGTTATAATGTTGGATCTAGCCATAAAACCCCTCAAAACCGAGATATATCTTGTGTTAAATGATTTTAGCTTCAAATATATTTCTAAATACAAAGTGTTTCAAGAAAAATGGCCAAGTGGTTTAGTAACAATTTTCTTTGGGTTAAAAACACAAATTTTGGGCCTAAAATGTGAAAAATACAAAATTAAGGGTCCAAATTGGCATATCACGAATTCTGATGGATGAAGTGTGCCAAAACAGTTTCCATAAATCAATTTCTGGAAATATACTCATTTAGGGGATTAAAAACATAAATTCCAAGCTTAATGGGCTAAAAATGACATTTTTGGCCCAATGAGGCCCATTATGCGAATTTTTCTGTTTTGGAGGGCCAAAGCTGTGAATTCTGTAAAATAGTGGACCATAAGTGGTCCAAGTCCTTTTCAAAGGTTTAAAATGCTTTTTAAATTTAAAAAGGGCCAAAGTTGCAAAAATTTTCCAATTTGGGCCAAAATTGCCAAAGTTGCGAAAAAGAAGGGTTAAAACCGAGAAATCTGCATTTTCAGGGACTTAAACTGTTTTCTATGAAAAATATGCTGAAAAATATTAATTTCAATAATTTTTGGTGTTAAAATGTCAAGAAAATTAATTTAAGGACCAAACCGGGAAGTATTTAATAAAAAGGGTTGAAAATGTAAATTTTACAAACAATGAGGGGCTGAAAACAGAAAAATTTCAAGGCTAATTCAATATACACAATTTGATCAAATAATGGCACCGCGGCTTTCGACGAAATACAATACATTACAATACCAAAAGTCGTTGTTAAACGAATTGGCTCGGTCTCGAACCAATAGAAATCTACAACTACTAACACTACGACACTACGATTCATCCAAATAACGTTTGGGAACTTAACTTACATACGAGTGTGCACAGAAGTCTACGCACCATCTTCGGGCCACAAAAGTGTAAAATCTTGCTTGTTGGGCCTAGCTAGCCCAATGACCTGATCTTAAGGCCCGAAGACGCATATTTTTCTACGAAGTGTTGAGTTTCACTGACTTGGCACAACGTAGAGGGACTTTCAATGGCTTGTATACCACTGGTCCCCAAGGGTCCTTTGGTATTGCTAGAAGAGTCTGCATATTTTTGCAAGGTGGGTCGGGGACCCCTCGTACGCATATTATCCCCAACCGATTAATAGAGTCATCGAGGCCTTCGTGTCCTCTTACTCTTCGGATGTGGGACGACACATAATCAGGGCGGCTGGATAACGTGATTTGTACGGACGACGCCTTCGGGATCGTTAGTATTGCTATAAACTGGGCGTTTGTGTAATGAGGGTTTGTAGTAAATAATCATGCTCAAAAATAATCCAACGTCGCCTGGGAATGAGACTTCTATTTTTGTAATGGTTTCAACGCAACTTATTGGATTTCAAAGGATTAGGAAAACATCGGGTTTTCCTAGGTTTTTCAAAACATAACGGATTCGAAACGCATATAATTTTAATGAACAATTTTTACAAGTATAGAAACAAACAAGCATACCTATGGATCTTCACAAACATTTTCGAAAGTTTTTCATTTCAGAAAATATCGGATTTTCTGGTGGTTTTCAAATGATATGAACACTGTTTGCTTCAAATACCGCTTATGAACTCACCAACATTTCATATGTTGACGTTTTTCAAAATACTTGTATTCTCAGGGAACCATTGAATCAAAGGAAATCATATTCAGTGACGGCTTGCAGTTTAATTATGTACGAACCAAACAATTTAATTTTTGGGGATGTAAGGTTTAAACAATGTATTTCATGTAAACGCTACTGGTTGTATTATATTAATGCACGGTGACGAATGTTGTTATGTTTCATATATATTCAATGTTATGGTATTCAATTGAGTCACGACAGCCCCCGGACGTTTCCGCCGTCTGGTTCGGGGGTGTGACAGGTTGGCATCAGAGCTTTGTTTATAGTGAACTAGCATGTCGAGCCGTACATTGATATGCAACTATAAACCAAAAGGAGGGACTAACATAACTCTGAACAAAACAAGTAAATAAAAACACACTTGCTTGCATTAGGGATAAGGACCTAACGCTGAATCAAACACAATAACACTAGCATCTCGGTTAATTCGGGACTGTACTTAGTGATACCAAGGAGTGAATGTAGCCTGATCAACTACATTCTCTCCAAAGTAAAACTAACACACGTCTTGATGAGATCGGGATAGCTAGGGAACCTAAAACTATACCCCTTAACACCAAAAAGAGAATGTATGTTTAGTCTGCAATAGTGGAAGAGACATAGGATAATATTAGTGAACTTTTACGTGTTTGCTATGTGTTGTGAATCTAGGATTGTGTGCTAAATGATAGAAGTACTTAAGTCCGTACCATACCCCTAGTTAGTAGGATCACAACCTCACCGAAACCACGTACACTCAACATCTCTCCGTTTCGTGACAAGAAGATGCCTCTCCGACCTACTCGCGGGAATCCCGAACCAACCCCGCCCGAAGTTGACTCCACTGCTTTCCAGGCAGCCGTGTCTGCTGCGGTCACAGCAGCTATGGCACAACTTCACCGAGGGAACAACGGAGGAGGTAACGGGCAAGGATCCGGAAGTTCGAACAACGGGACGAACCAAGGACCCACTAAAACGTGCACCTACAAGGACTTTGCGAACGCTAAACCCCGAACTTTCAACGGTACTGGAGGAGTGATCGCCCTAAAGCGATGGATCGAGAAGGTAGAGTCGGTATTCGAGATATGCGAGTGCCCCGAGCAGATGAAGGTGAAGTTCGCGGCCTGCACTTTCGTGGACCAAGCACTCACTTGGTGGAATGGTCACGTAGAAGCTATGACGCTCCCTGTCGCCAACTCTATTCCCTGGGCAGAAATGAAAGAAATGCTAATGGCTGAGTACTGCCACAGAGGCGAAATACAGAAGATGGAGCAGGAACTATGGAATCTCACGGTGCAGAATGGGAACATCGATGCTTACATATCGAGATTCAGTGAACTATCCCTGTTGTGCCCGGGTATGATCACATCAGAGGGAAAGAAGATTGAACGATTCATCTGGGGACTGACATCCCCCATTCAAGGGAATGTGATAGCTGCGAACCCTGAAACGTTTGACAGTGCAAAGAGATTGGCAAAGAGGCTATATGATCACAACAACAAGAAGGGCGAGAAACCAGTGGAGACCGAGAAGAAGAAGGAGGGTGATGGTAAGAAAGGATGGAACAACAAGAGAAAGGGGCGTCAGGGCCCCGAGACCTCTAAAAAGCAGCAAACCGTGGCAGTTAACGCTGTCACTGCACCGGTTCCAGCCACATCACATGCTCCAGCCTCAGCTGCTTCAAATGCTTCAAGACCCTATTCCGGTAATCTTCCCAAATGCAACAAGTGCGGCTTCCATCAGCAAGGAGAATGTAGGGAGTTTCATTGCACCAATTGCAACCGAAGGGGACACACTGCAAGGTTTTGCAGGACTTATCCTTCTCAGAACCAGAATCAGGGAAACAACCAGAACAACAACAACCCCCGCAATAACAACAACACCAATGCCGGTAGCAACAATACAGGGCCTAGCCACACCTGTTTTGGGTGCGGAAGGACGGGACACTTCCGTCGAGATTGCCCTAACAACAACAACTCAGGAAACAGAGGAGCAGGAAGAATGTTGACTATGGGTCAGAGTGATGCAGTTCAGGACCCCGCAGTTGTGACCGGTACGTTCCTCCTAAACCACACTTATGCATGCATCTTATTTGATACCGGAGCGGAGCGAAGTTTCGTAAGTGAGAAGTTTAAACGTTTACTAAAACAACAACCCCAGAAGCTAAATGAAACCTATACGGTGGAAATGGCCAATGGGAAAACCGAATCCACTAGGGAGATCTACATCGGATGTACCCTAACCCTCAACCAACACGTCTTACGAATAGATCTGATGCCAGTATCAATTAGGAGTTTCGATGTGATTATCGGCATGGATTTGTTAAGCCCCCACCATGCTGAGATTATGTGCCATGAGAAGGCTATTCGCCTTCGTCTCCCAAATCACGAAACCCTAGTAATTTACGGAGACAAACCCAGTACGAATCTTCGTCTCATCTCGTGCATCAAAGCACAAAAACACTTGCAAAAGAACAATTTGGCGTTCTTGGCTCACATAGTGGACAAGACCAAAGAAGAAACTAACATCCAAGACATTCCAGTAGCGTGTGAATTTCCGGACGTATTTCCAGAAGATCTTCCAGGAGTACCCCCAGAGAGACAGGTTGAGTTCCGAATCGACCTCGTTCCAGGAGCAACTCCTCTCGCTAAATCACCATATCGATTGGCTCCTGCTGAAATGCAGGAATTGTCCAGCCAACTCAGTGAGCTTCTGGACAAGGGATTTATCCGACCTAGCTACTCGCCATGGGGAGCTCCGGTGCTCTTCGTCAAAAAGAAAGACGGATCTTTCAGAATGTGTATCGATTACAGAGAGCTGAATAAGCTCACTGTTAAAAACCGCTACCCACTCCCGCGAATCGATGATCTATTCGATCAGCTCCAAGGAGCTAGCTATTTTTCTAAAATAGATTTACGGTCCGGATACCACCAACTCAAAGTCCGAGAAGAGGATATTCCTAAAACCGCTTTCCGAACCCGCTACGGACATTATGAATTCGTTGTAATGCCCTTCGGTCTAACAAATGCACCTGCCGCATTCATGGACCTAATGAATCGAATCTGTCGACCGTTCCTGGACAACTTTGTCATTGTGTTTATCGATGACATCCTCGTCTATTCACGAAGCAAAGGGGAGCATGGCCAACATCTCCGACAAATCTTAGAGACTCTACGAACGGAAAAGCTGTACGCCAAACTCTCCAAGTGCGAGTTCTGGCTCCGGAGTGTGAATTTCCTAGGCCACATAGTTAGCCAAGACGGAATTCATGTGGATCCCTCTAAGGTCAAAGCTGTGGAAGGATGGGCAACTCCGACTACGCCCACCGAAATTCATCAGTTCTTAGGCCTAGCAGGATACTATAGGAGATTCATCCAAAACTTCTCTAAGATCGCCAAGCTGCTTACCTTGCTCACGCAAAAGGGCGTGCCATTCAAGTGGACCGACCGACAAGAGATTGCGTTTCGAACCTTGAAGCAAGCTCTCTGTAGCGCACCTGTACTATCTCTACCCGAAGGAACAGAAGATTTTGTAGTCTACTGTGACGCGTCGAATCAAGGCTTAGGTTGCGTTCTCATGCAACGTGGAAGAGTGATAGCATATGCGTCCCGCCAGCTAAAGACGCACGAAGTAAATTACACGACCCATGACCTAGAACTGGGAGCCATGGTCTTCGCTCTGAAAATTTGGAGGCACTACCTGTACGGTACAAAGTGCACCATCTTCACGGACCACAAGAGCCTCCAGCACATCTTGAATCAGAAGGAGCTAAACATGAGACAACGAAGATGGGTGGAATTGCTAAACGACTACGAATGCGAGATCAAGTACCATCCAGGCAAGGCCAACGTGGTAGCCGATGCCTTAAGTCGAAAGGAGTACTCTAATCGCCGTACGAAAACGCACTCGATAACCATTCAGTCTCATCTGGCCACTCAAATTGCATTATCCCAGTCAGAGGCTATGAAAGCGGAAAATAGAACTAGCGAGGCATTACGCGGGATGGAGAAGAACCTAGAAGTCAAGGAGAATGGAGTATACTACTTCATGAACCGTATTTGGGTCCCAAAAATCGGAGGATTTAGAGAGACCGTTATGAAGGAAGCCCACAAGACACGATACTCCATTCACCCTGGGTCGGACAAGATGTATTTGGACATTAAGCAACACTATTGGTGGCCTAACATGAAGGCGGAAATCGCGACTTATGTTGGTAAGTGCCTTACGTGCGCCAAAGTAAAAGTGGAGTACCAGAAACCTTCCGGATTGTTACAGCAACCGGCAATCCCTGAGTGGAAATGGGAGGGGATTTCTATGGATTTCGTGACCAAGCTGCCCAAGACGTCGGACGGATTGGACACCATATGGGTAATAATCGACCGACTGACGAAATCTGCCCATTTCCTGCCAATCAAAGAATCCTACAAGATGGAGAGACTGACGCGGTTGTACCTACGAGAAATCGTAAGACTCCATGGAGTACCAAAATCTATCATCTCGGATAGGGACAGTAGGTTCACATCGCGCTTTTGGCAATCACTCCACAAGGCAATGGGAACTCATCTTGATATGAGCACCGCGTATCACCCACAAACGGACGGTCAAAGCGAACGAACCATTCAGACGCTTGAAGACATGCTTCGTGCATGTGTAATAGACTTTGGAAAGTCTTGGGATACCCACCTGCCATTGATTGAGTTCTCATATAACAATAGTTACCATTCTAGCATCAAGGTGGCCCCTTTCGAAGCACTGTACGGGCGTAAATGTAGGTCACCGTTATGCTGGGCTGAAGTAGGTGACACCCAACTAGCAAGAACGCATACGGCAGACAGAGCACTAACGGGACCGGAAACCATTCGTGAAACCACATAAAAGATCGTTCAGATCAGAGCTCGATTGCAAGCATCGCGTGACAGACAAAAGAGCTACGCCGATAAACGGCGAAAACCCTTAGAATTCCAGGTCGGTGATCGAGTACTGTTGAAAGTCTCACCCTGGAAAGGGGTTATACGTTTCGGAAAACGGGGAAAGCTGAACCCGCGATACATTGGACCTTTCGAAATCGTCGCCCGAATAGGCCCAGTAGCATACAGACTACAACTACCCGCGGAACTAAACGGTGTACACCCCGTGTTTCATGTCTCTAATCTGAAGAAGTGCCTATCAGATGAAACCCTTGTCATTCCTCTTGACGAAATCGAAATCAATGAGAATCTCCTGTTCGTCGAAGAACCAATCAAAATCATGGACAGGGAGGTGAAGCGTACTAAGCAAAGTCGCATCCCGATCGTGAAAGTACGGTGGAACGCAAAGCGTGGGCCAGAATTCACGTGGGAACGCGAAGATCAAATGAAGCAGAAGTACCCTCACCTATTCTAGCATCCTCAAATCTAGCTTTCAAACAGAATTTCGGGACGAAATTCCCTCTAACGGGGGGATGATGTCACAACTGGAAATTTTGTGTCATGTAATCTATACCTTCAAGCTAATGTAAAGCAAAAACTTCAATCAAATACATTATACTAGTACTACAAATAGTCATCAAACAATTGGAGACCCTAAAAGTCCTTGTTAAGTCCATTTTGGATTAGGACTCCCCTATTGGATCCAAATGGACCAATAAGCTTCCAATTAGACTATCATGGGCTTAGAACCCTAATTAGGCTCTAATTGGACCCACACTTATTTATTTCAATATTTTGGGCCATATTGGGCCTAGAATGAAATAAATCACAAGCTTTGATCCATAATTTAACCTAACCTAGCTCATTAAAGCATAAAAATCACAATTTTATTTTATAAGGCCAATAAGCAGCCAAACTACCTCTAATGTTGGGCTTAGGGGCAAAAAGCCCAAAAATCCTTTCTTCTCTCCCTATTCTCGGCCCAAGCCCAAGGAAAAAGGGAGAGTTGACCTTGGGTTGCCACCTCACTTTTATATGTTGGGTTTCCATGCACATAACTCATGTTTCCAAGCAAGCATCATATCAAGATCACTTCTTTCTTCTCCCTCTCTCACTCTCGGCCATACTCACACACACAAACTCACAAAAATCTCTCAACTCTCTCAAGAACATCCCTTTCCTCTCCACTCAAAAATCTCGAGTTTTAGGAAGCATTCAAGAGGGATTTTTCCACAAAATTCTTCATCTAAGGTAAGAAATGCTTGGATCTATGAACTTAATTCTTTGTTTTATCAAAATCCTTTCCTAATCTATGCAAAAATCGTGATCTTGCATCCTAGAACCATCTCAAACTCGAGATCTTCATCAAAGGGAGCTAAGGCCACAAATCACTTCATTTCCTTCCATTTTCTTTGCAAAACCGAGCCCCCACACCCAAGGTGAGCTTCATACCCCCTATTTTCTGTTTTTATAAGTTTTGTGGGGGGGGGGGAATACAAGTGAAAGTGTAGATCTATATGTGTTTTGTATGCCTTGTATGATTTCCATGCTTATATGTATGCATTTGTGTGTTATAATGTTGGATCTAGCCATAAAACCCCTCAAAACCGAGATATATCTTGTGTTAAATGATTTTAGCTTCAAATATATTTCTAAATACAAAGTTTTTCAAGAAAAATGGCCAAGTGGTTTAGTAACAATTTTCTTTGAGTTAAAAACACAAATTTTGGGCCTAAAATGTGAAAAATACAAAATTAAGGGTCCAAATTGGCATATCACGAATTCTGATGGATGAAGTGTGCCAAAACAGTTTCCATAAATCAATTTCTGGAAATATACTCATTTAGGGGATTAAAAACATAAATTCCAAGCTTAATGGGCTAAAAATGACATTTTTGGCCCAATGAGGCCCATTATGCGAATTTTTCTGTTTTGGAGGGCCAAAGCTGTGAATTCTGTAAAACAGTGGACCATAAGTGGTCCAAGTCCTTTTCAAAGGTTTAAAATGCTTTTTAAATTTAAAAAGGGCCAAAGTTGCAAAAATTTTCCAATTTAGGCCAAAATTGCCAAAGTTGCGAAAAAGAAGGGTTAAAACCGAGAAATCTGCATTTTCAGGGACTTAAACTGTTTTCTATGAAAAATATGCTGAAAAATATTAATTTCAATAATTTTTGGTGTTAAAATGTCAAGAAAATTAATTTAAGGACCAAACCGGGAAGTATTTAATAAAAAGGGTTGAAAATGTAAATTTTACAAACAATGAGGGGCTGAAAACAGAAAAATTTCAAGGCTAATTCAATATACACAATTTGATCAAATAATGGCACCGCGGCTTTCGACGAAATACAATACATTACAATACCAAAAGTCGTTGTTAAACGAATTGGCTCGGTCTCGAACCAATAGAAATCTACAACTACTAACACTACGACACTACGATTCATCCAAATAACGTTTGGGAACTTAACTTACATACGAGTGTGCACAGACGTCTACGCACCATCTTCGGGCCCCAAAAGTGTAAAATCTTGCTTGTTGGGCCTAGCTAGCCCAATGACCTGATCTTAAGGCCCGAAGACGCATATTTTTCTACGAAGTGTTGAGTTTCACCGACTTGGCACAACGTAGAGGGACTTTCAATGGCTTGTATACCACTGGTCCCCAAGGGTCCTTTGGTATTGCTAGAAGAGTCTGCATATTTTTGCGAGGCGGGTCGGGGACCCCTCGTACGCATATTATCCCCAACCGATTAATAGAGTCATCGAGGCCTTCGTGTCCTCTTACTCTTCGGATGTGGGACGACACATAATCAGGGCGGCTGGATAACGTGATTTGTACGGACGACGCCTTCGGGATCGTTAGTATTGCTATAAACTGGGCGTTTGTGTAATGAGGGTTTGTAGTAAATAATCATGCTCAAAAATAATCCAACGTCGCCTGGGAATGAGACTTCTATTTTTGTAATGGTTTCAACGCAACTTATTGGATTTCAAAGGATTAGGAAAACATCGGGTTTTCCTAGGTTTTTCAACACATAACGGATTCGAAACGCATATAATTTTAATGAACAATTTTTACAAGTATAGAAACAAACAAGCATACCTATGGATCTTCACAAACATTTTCGAAAGTTTTTCATTTCAGAAAATATCGGATTTTCTGGTGGTTTTCAAATGATATGAACACTGTTTGCTTCAAATACCGCTTATGAACTCACCAACATTTCATATGTTGACGTTTTTCAAAATACTTGTATTCTCAGGGAACCATTGAATCAAAGGAAATCATATTCAGTGACGGCTTGCAGTTTAATTATGTACGAACCGAACAATTTAATTTTTGGGGATGTAAGGTTTAAACAATGTATTTCATGTAAACGCTACTGGTTGTATTATATTAATGCACGGTGACGAATGTTGTTATGTTTCATATATATTCAATGTTATGGTATTCAATTGAGTCACGACAGCCCCCGGACGTTTCCGCCGTCTGGTTCGGGGGTGTGACACTAATCAAGACAAACACTTCACACAATTGGCCTAAGTTGATCTTTGTTTTATCCAAAACATCACAACTTACCAATTTCAAATGTACAAGAGTAGAAAACTTTTACTCTTACATTTGACAAGTGTTTTAAACCTTCTTTAAGACATCTCACTCAAGTTACAATCTTGGAGTATGACTCTAAGACTTGTATTGGAACGAAGTATGACTCATCTTCTTGATTTAACCATTTCAACAATTCAAGTTCCTCTTCTTAGTCATAAGAATACACTAAGATTTCCTTAGAGAACTAACTTTGATATGGTTTCTTAATCATTAAGATGATCACAAAAACTGATACTAAAGTACTCTCCCATCTTTTCAAATTTGAGAAACTTTTACCCCTCTACCTAAGTTGATTCTTCTTATTTGCTCTGCCATACATTGGAACCTTTTCCAATGTCTAAGAGTTATACTTTAGCCTGTAAGTATAACCATATTTACTAAGCTTTAGTAAATTATGACGAATAATCTTATCGATCTTTTGTGGTGGACTTAATAAGTGCACAAGAATGTGTACTCGATCCCTTAGTCCGTTACTTGACTCACACATCCATGTGAACAAGTAGTTAGTCTTAATTTTCCAATACTTGAAAGTTCTCATTCATCATGCTATACAACTTGCATGATTCCAAGTTCCGGTCCAATTGAAACTTGGGTGATGAGAATCTTTCCTTATTTGGTAAATTTAGACATTACCACAAATGAAAGAATCAATTTCATATTTCCACTCTTGCTATTAATGGAATCAGATAAGCAACAATTTTTCCTCAAATGCCATTGTAAGGATATTTTAAAATAAATAAAATCTAAAATTTTCTTTTATTTTAAAACTTTGCGGAAAAACTTATCCTTACAATCCATATGAAAACTTGTTGTTATCTATTCCTAAGCAATATCTCATAACTCCTAAGAAGTAGCTCAAGAATCCGATCTTCAAGCTACGCGATAGAAATCCATCTACGCGATCAGATTCAGCATATTCTTTCTTTAAGTTTCTGTACTTTTCTTTGATTCTTAAAACATCAACATGTGACCCAGTCACATCATGTATCAAGAATCTCATATTAGAAACTTAGCAGAGTTAGATAGTGGACTTTACCTGAAGTAGAGTCAAACTTATTGACTTCAACATCCTTAGGTAAATTTGGCAGATTCGTAACCAATGTCCTTTCCTTTGGCAATATAAACATATAGACCCTTTGATAATGGTACATGGGACTATCACAGACTTAGCTTTTCTCTTTACCATTTGGTCAACCGAGTTGACTATGGCCGATCCCTTTCCATTGGGAAGAGAATGCTTTTCTGGATTTCCTGTGTCACTATTGTCAATGTCCATCAAGTTTTAAGGAAGTTGATCTTAACAAATAGATAAGATCATTAAGGGTCTTGTCATAGTCTGTTTCATAGGTGTCCCAAAGGAACTCACTATGTGACTTAGAAAGTGATTGAACCACCAACTTTCTCAAGACTTTGACACCCAACTCTCCCGGCTTGTCAATATGTGACTACATCTCCAAGATGTGATCACACCTAGACCTTGCCTTGCCAATAGGGCTTGAGTGACCTTGAACTTGTGGGTTAGGGAGAATAATTGGAGGAGGTGAAAGAAGTATGATTTCCATGGGACATCATCTTCATTTAGGAAAGCTTGTTTCAAGAGATTTGGGAAGATCATAAATGTCTAAACCAGACATCTTTTGGGAGATATTCAAGATAGTTGATCTAATGTCCTTAATATGACACCCAATATGAAATATTAAGGCTAGGACCCAACAAACTATTTTATAACTTAGAAGAGGTATGTCGTAATCCAAGCTATAAAATATTTGAAGGTAGGTGAATGACGATTCACCGATTTCCACCAAGATAAACGAAATGTATTATTAGGTTTTAATTGGTTTTGAAACTCCTAGATCTTTGAGATTCATTGAACTGTTCAATGACATGTTTCAATCTCGAGTGTGCCCTTCAGGTTTTGTAACTGGGATGCCGAGGATCACAAAACAAGGTGTGAAGTAACCATACAAATTACTTGGTACCCTTAAGTGTTTACCCCTCAATCGACGTGTCGGTTAACCACACACGCTCCATCGCTACTATGATAAACATTAAGTTACCCTTTGCCTACCTTGTTAAATACGAGTTAGTGTGCCGGTTAACCACACACGCTCCACTAACCGACTTAAACAAAGTGCAAAGTGTAATTTCATGGATTAGTACCTTATTCACATTTTTCCTAAGTAACTAAGATTGGGTATTATTAAGAGTTTAGTTACTTAGTATTTATCATTAATACTTTTAATGAAGGGAGAATTATAGTCCTGTCAAACCCGTTCGGCTAACGACCCTCCACCAGTCAAGCAAGCGGTGGGTGAGAGTGGACACCCATTAAGTTGCCATTTTATAGGCAACAACCTTATACCCACCTTATAGACCGGCTTCGTGAATGAGGCGTACTAGCGGTAAGACTGACTTTACTCTTATACATATATATATATATATATATATATATATATATATATATATATATATATATATATATTAACTTATAATATTATAAAGTATAAGGGTTGAATTTTAACTTTTTAAAATTCTAAGGGCTAACTAGGAATTAAAGTATTCATAAGAGAAAACTTTACAAATTCCAAAACTTGAGGGCAAGTTTTGAAACTATTCAAAACTAATTAATTCCATAACTTATGTGTTTAAAGTAGTTTTAATCCAAAAACTCTTCAAGTTCCATAACTTGAGGACAAGTTATGGAAGACTTTAAACTAATAAAAGAATTACCTTTTCTTTATTTTATAACTTATGGAATTAATTAAGGTCACACTTTTTTTTAATTTATTATTTAATGAAGAGACTCTTGGTCCCCCATAACTTGAGGACAAATTATGGAGTCATAACACCATTTAATTAGAACTAGACTCTTCATTTTGTAACATTTGCCAACTTTTATGAGTTTTATGAAACTTAAAGGTGACTTTTCATATAACTTGAGGACAAGTTACAAAAACACATTTTAGAATCAACTCTTAGATTAATTTGGATTGAAAACAACTATTTCACTCAACTTTTCTATTAATCTAAGAAACTCATAAGAACAAGATAATTCAAATTAAACTTTTTCATGTAATTAGTCTAAACCTTAAACTAATACAAAACATGAATCAATTGACAAATATCTTTGAAATTGGATTAGCATGAACATTACCACATCAAAAACAAGTTTATAAGTCCAAAAACATCTTAGGGTAATGTTCCTAGTCCAATTCCAGCCAAAAAAGTCGAATTTATGCTGTTTGGGGGTCCAACTCGGCGAGTTGGATGCATTTTGTCTTGGACTCGGCGAGTCCATTCATGGACTCGGCGAGTATGATGGGCAGACAGCATCAAAACTCGATTTTCCAGCTTCTTTTGCAAGTATAACAAGAAAACAAGCCTAGGCTCTGATACCACTGTTGGGTTATGAGCATTCTAACACTCCTAAGTGTACATGCAACCCTAAATACCTTGGATCTATGTTTTTCTCTATTATACATGCAAATATGAACATCCAAGGTATTATCCTAATCTAGCATATAAAACTATCAATATAACAAGATAGAATACATACCTCTTTGATGTAGAAACTCATCATGAAGCTTGAGTGCCTAGTGCCCCAAGTGTGACACCTCAAATGGTTCACACAACACCAAATACACTTGGAATAACTTGAGAGAAATCCACAACTCATGAAATCGGCTAGCCCTTATTTTTACACACTCTAGTGGCCGATTTTGGTCAAGAATAAGATCTTTATATAGTGTTACAATTAGGGTAAACCCTAATTGTCTTGACTTTCCATTTCCTTTGATCCATGGGTTCAAATACACCATGGAGCATCCATGGACCATCCTATGGGTTTTAGCCCAACTTGATTATCCATGGAGCATTAGCCCACTATACAAGTATGGATGATTTACACAATCAACCCATATATTTAATTAGTCTTCTTTTGATCACTTAATTAATCCTAGATTAATTCTTGATCAATACTAATTAAATAATCTTATTATTCTTATTATTAATATACTAGAACTTATAATATATTAATAACCATAAGTGTCTTATTTCTCTCATTATAGTCTATCCAAGTGCATGATGCCATGCAACCCAAATGGACCATGCCGGGTCGGGTCAAGTCTTACCAATTATAATTATGGACTTAGACATTAATCCAACACTTTAATACCACAATTCTTGCATTGAACAACTTGACTTTTACTTTTATTTGAATTGTTGGAGTTAAATCTATTATTAAATCTACTATTAAAAGCAGTAGACTGAGACTTAGAAGAAGATTGAGAGGACTGGAGAGAAGACAAAGAACCATTTCTTTGGAGAGACTCTTCTCTAGACAAAATAGAAAATACAGTTTTAACAGTAGGTAAAGGTTCTATAAGTAAAATATGACTCTTGACTTGACTATATGTGTCATCAAGACCACTGAGAAACTGCATAAGTTTCATGAGATTAGAATGATCCTTTTGTTTAACTGCAGCTTCACAAGTACACTCGGTGAGACTAGTAAGACCATCAAACTCCTTCCAAAGAGAGTCAAGCTTATTAAAGTAGTCTGAAAGTGAAACTCCATTTTGTTTAAGAGTATTTATTTGTTGATGAATATTAAAAACAACAGAACCATCTGACTTATTATAAGTTTCAAAAAGACTTTTCCAAATGTCCTCACCTACATCTTAATAAGCTTGACTCTGATAAATAGAATCAGAAATAGACGACAAGAGCCAAGAACAAACAACAGCATTGGCCCTATCCCATTTTGATTGTTTAGTTACATCAACACCAGTTCGCTTACAAGTTCCATCAACAAAACCAAGTTTATTCCTAGCCCTAAGAGCTCTAGACATAGAACTTCTCCACAATCTAAAATTTTCATTACCAGTTAGTTTAATTGTAATAATAGTTGTAACAGCATTATCAGAAGGATGGACAAAAAGAGGATCATCAAAATTAATTTGATCATCCTTTCCACTTCCACTAGGAGGATTAGTAGAACCGGCCATAAGAACAAATTAACCAAAAAAAACAGCAGAGAAACAACCAATAACTGGAGTACTCAAGACATCCAGGATCTCCTAGACAAATTATGAAATGAGTCAAGAAGAGAACAAGAAAACCCTCACAGTGCTATTGAGACGAAGCTGAGAAGGATCGACTCTATTTGTCCGTTCCCTACTTAGGGTTTATCGGTGATGAAATCCGACCCCTAGAGAGTTATTTCAGACAAATAGATTAATTGATGAAAGTTACGCATGCATCCAACACGACACAAAAAGAGAAAGAACCTGCAAGAATCCAAAGAGAACTCACAGTACCAGGATCTAAAAAAAACTAATTCGAAAATGATCAAACAACAGTTTATGTACAAGATCTAGATGTTTCCTGAACTATACTCTAAATCAAAACAAAACTGTGAAGAAACAAAAAGGAGTTAGAAACAACCTTTTATGATGACATTCTGGGAAGAATACAATCCACGATGAACATCAAGAAGAAGAAAACGAAGCATGTTGCTCTGATACCATGTCAAGAAAGTAAAAACACCAAATGATTCCCAACTTGAACAGTTTATTCACTATGAACCAGTTCGATCAAACATGTACTTACATCAGAAACCTCTCTACCTATACACTCACACACAAACGATTATATAAGCCTCTAACAATTTCTATACAAGAAACCTTAAAATGAGAGAAACCCTAATACGAGAGTAGACAGAGTGAATACAGAGAAAATATCTATCACACTTGTTCAAATGAGATGATACAACACTTGAAATATCTTGGATACTTAGCTCCATGGAGCAGCCCATAAACCTGTGCATTAACTCGGATACCTGCATAAGAGTTTCACAATACACCCAACACAAATACAAATATACACAATATACCTTTGAGAATTAATGTGAACTATGATACCAGAGATATATTATTTCAACATACTTAAAAAAATCTGTGGAAATATCAAAAATGTCTGTGGATATATCAGCTCCCTTTTTATTATGGTTTAAATGTTTCTAATGTGGCTTTAGTTATTTATCAGCGAGATAGTTGTTTTTTTTTCTATTTTTAAAGATGTAGATGTAAGGATTTTGGTATTTTATTTTTTGAAATTTGAAGAAAAGAACAACACATCTCAGAAGAAAAATCTTATCTATTCACTGTACTTTATAAATTTTGATATATGATCTATCTTGTCCTAAAATCATTCATGGGTTATGAAACCCAATTGTAATTTCATTGATATGTTTAATGTTTTCGCAGTATAGCATTGGACCTTGAAAACATACTTATTTATAGCATTTTCCTCTAACTTTTCTTACTTTGAAAAGTATGTCATGGTACTTCGAATTTGAAACAGCTTTATGGTATTAGGGGGTGTTTGGTTTAACTTTTTACAGCCAAAAGTCATTTTTAGAAAATAAAAAAAAAAAAAAAAACAAAAGATGTTTGGTAAACTAGTTTTAAAAAGCTATTTTTGGAGATTTTATACAAGGAAAATCAACTTTTTGAAAAAGTTAAGAAATCCTGACTTTTTGTAACTTTTCCAAAACTGACTTTTAGGCTTTAAGAAGCTAAGTCAAACACCCTTTAATGATGTATTTGGTTTGTTTTGCCTTGGGTGGCGGGTCAACATAAATTTTATCCGTTAAATTTATCTATTTGTTGTATTAATGTTATGTTAAATAATAATTTAGTTTTTTAGTAAATTATATTAAAAGATTGTAATTACCTAGAATATTATGGACGATTTACAATTTATATGATATGTTGAATTAGAACAAAATGGTTTTATAATGGAAATATAGAGAAGTTTCAAATAGTTTGTTCAAAAATTTGTTGCTACGTAATAATTTTTAGATTTATTATTGCTTAAAAAAATTAATATAATATATTGCTATTTTTTTAAGTTTTCGGCCAAATATTTGAATATCAGTGTAAATTGAAGCCTAATCCTATTACCAATCGTCTATCATTTTTCATTTATATAATCTTTAAGTTTAAATGGTATATATGTTTGGTATATTTAGTTCTCATATAAATAAAAATTGAAACGAGACAAAAAAAAATCGATTTTTACAAAAATCAGATCGTCGGTTATTCAAAATATAATTTTTTAAATATATTGTTTTCATTTTCTTTATTTGCATAACCATATCAAATAATCGCAAAGTAAAAACCACAACAATTGTTGACACCATAAATGAAACTATTCATTCATGTGCTTAGGAACCTAACTAAAAACTATTCGTTGAGGGCAACTATCTAACATAAAATAATCGCCAAAAATCCGGAAGGATGTGAGGCAAAAACGAAACTCGTAGATGGATGTAAAGTATCCGTAGAAAGAAACTATCTTGCGCCATATATATATATATATATATATATATATATATATATATATATATATATATATATATATATATATATATATATATATATATATATATATAGAGAGAGAGAGAGAGAGAGAGAGAGAGAGAGAAACAATATCGAGTGAGAACTCATTTTAAAGTGATGACTCATGAGGACACCTTAAAACAATTGAAAAAAAAATCTAAAAACATAAAAATCATAAAATCGACTATAAATCTTTGTCCGGGAGAAAAAATTGGAAAAATACAAAATTTTTGATCATTAAAATTGAATTATAAATCATAATGATGCAAAATAAAAAATTAAAATTGAATCATTGATCAATTTTAATGATGCAATTTTTTTTCCTGGACATAGATCTATGCTCGATTTTATGATTTGTATTTTTTTAGATTTTTTTAAGGTGTCCTTTTGAGTCCTCACTTTAAAATGAGTTCTTATATATATATATATATATATATATATATATATATATATATATATATGGCGGATTCACTTGAGATTAAAAAAAAATAGAGATCTTGAGATTCAACCTCAGCCACATATTTTTCTCATTTGTCGCTCTAATGCTCTAACGTACCGACAGCAGTGGAGTATGCCTAATCATCAATGATTATACATATATGTCTTTCACAGACTGAGTAATCATATATGATTTTTGCCAATTGTTGGCAGAAGAGGTTGTGATGACAGAGGTGACGGTGGTATAAGTGACGGAGGTGACAATGGTGTGGTCAGCCGGTGTCAGAGATGGTAGTAGTAGTGGTGGCGGTGGTCATTGTGTTGGTTGTGATGGTGACGGAGGAGAAAGGAACAGTCGGCGCTATATAATCATTTATGATTATAACAAGTTTGTCGCGTCGGTAGTTGGAGGGTTAGAGCGGCAGATGTGAAATATGTGGCTGTGGTTGAATCTCAAGATCTGTATTTTATTTTTAATCTCAACGGTACCTATTTCTCTCTCTCTCTCTCTCTCTTTATATATATATATATATATATATATATATATATATATATATATATATATATATACACAAAGAGAAAAAGAGAGAGAGGGAGAGAGAGAGAGAGAGAGAGAGAGAGAGAGAGAAAGAGAGAGGTTCATATGTTCTTTGCAACTATTGTGTGCTTGTAACCACCAATGAGAATCATAAAATAATAAATAATTAAATAAATCATTTGAGGGTATATTAGTAATCCTTGCATATTTAGATAATTAATATAATTATTATCCCTTTAAACAATAGATATCAAAGTCAAATCATATAGAAAAAACCCTACGCCTAATTATCACCATTGTTGTCGATCCCTTCACCCACTTTCCATTCCCTCCGGCCTTCACCTAGATCATCTTTTCCACCGGACTTCACATTGCATCTATTATCATCGCAATCATCATCTTTCTTCTTGTAGCCTATATTCTGGTCACATGCGCCCAATACAAACATGCACGTACACAACAACCTTTATCCAGCAAACCCGTTGAGTTCATCTCCGTCACCATCGTCGGACACAACCTCGATGATCTCGGTAAGCACTTGCACCAATCTATATTCGATTCTTGATTTGTAGCTATGATTTCTTTTGCTGAAATCCATATTTGATTCCTATGTAAAATCCATCAACTTCTTTTATTGAAATCGATAGGAATCACGAGCATGGCAGACATGGCGAGATAGAAGAGATATCAAGGCTTTAAAATCCATCAATTTCTTTTGATGTTGCTGAATTCATCATAGGTTTTTGTGTTCGTGATTAAGGTTAATAACACTCACCGATTAAGCTCCATTCTTTTATGTACTCATCCTATTTGGAATCCAAATAAGAATCAGGCTGTATTTTATCTATTTAGCATCGATTGTACTCAAATTTTCTATCTACTAGTTGTGATTTTGGAAGTGAATTAGAATCAAGAATCAATTTTTTTATGTTATCAATGCTTTTGAATGTTGTGTGTATTGTTGCGTTTTTTGAATGTTGATAATAAAACATGCATTCCAAGCGTTAGATATAATGTCAAAAAGAGAAGGTTTTTGTGTAAATGAGGTAAGTTTGATATGTTGAATTTATTGGGAAGATTCTGTCAGAATATGTTAAGGTAAACTACATACTATTTTGTTAGAATTATAGTAACATGTTTATTATGTTGAACTATTCTGTTGAAAGTAAAGTAGATACTACTCTATTAGAATTCTTATGGAATTGAAGTTTAAGCAAGAAACATAAATGAAATATTTTTTTAGAATTGAAGTTAATATGTGTAGTTATGTTAGTTTAGTGTTTTTAGTTTGTAAAAAAATATGTTATAAATGTTATATGAATATAAGTTAAAACGTGTAGGTTAAAGCATAGTTTGAATGAACATGGTATTTTAAACTTTCTATGGCGAACCATAGTGTATTCTACCATAATATATTTTATGTATATTCATTCTAAAGCATATGTATACATGCATTCTGTCATAATGTCTTTAAGTATGTTTGTGGACGACAGGTATATTTGCATAAATAGTAATACTAACAAGTAATGGATGTTATTCTTTTAGAATGGCTTGAAGAAGGAATCAAATATTGATCATACAAGAGAAAGACGTGGAATTGAGTTCAACGACAAGTATATTTGCGAAGAATTACATTCTTAAGATAATACATCACATTTTCGTAAGAATAGTTGGAATCAAATGGATTATTTGGACCATTGAAGAGGATCAAATGTTTTTGTTCAATAATTGTACATAAAAAAACGCTATTTTTTAAGGGTTTGTTTTCATTTCTGATGATATTTTGTTAGAATATGTATGACTATATTGAAATGTATAAGGTTATTAGTCTATTAGATTATGCATGAATTTGTATTTAAGTTCGGATGTATATTAAGAATAAAATCATAGACCCTCATTTTTTACTTTGATGTATATGAAAAATATGTAATTTTTTAAATCAGGTTAATTATCAAACATCTATGAATTGGAACTATATTATGCAAGAATAAAATCGAAAATATCTTTAGTAGTATACGGTTGACATTTTGTCATTTTACAGAATAAAATCGGAATTTTAAATTTCAATAAATTTAAAAAATTCAGATTTTTAAAAATAAGGGAATTAATTATCCCTTAAAATCTGAAAACTTCTTTTTCTAATATAGGTTAATTAATCACAATACTCTTATGCTGGAATTTGTGTGATTATATGTACATGTTACCCTATTGTAATATCATAGACTCTCAGATCATCACCATCGATTCTATTTCATCTGTTGGTACAAATTTGTGTTTATGAGCACACAATATATATATATATATATATATATATATATATATATATATATATTCCTTACATCGATTGTCTGCTACTATTCACCAATAAAAAATTTAATTAAATATAAATTATTATTCAATCAAATAAAGATATATATTAAATAATTTCCAAAATATGTATATTAAATGATATCCATAATTATAATTCATTTTTTATGGAAACTAATTAAATTCGTCATTAAGACCCAATCAATTCAAATGCAACAAAGTCGCCCGGAACAAAGAGAACGAAAGTGTATTCTACTAGAATACACTCTCATTATAATGTAATACACTCCCATATTGCTAGAATAAACTTCCGCTCACCATGTTCCAAGCAAACTTTGTTGTATTTTGAGTGAGTGAGTCCTTAAAAAAATATGAACTCATACATGAAAACTTATATGCGAATTCATTCTAAAAGAATTTTACTGCTGACATTAATGACGAATTTAATTAGTTTCCATAAAAAAAGAATTATAATTATGAATATTATTTAATATAAATACAGTTATGGAAATCATTTAATATCTATCATTATTTGGTTATATAATAATTTAATTTTTACTCAATTTCTACTGGTGCATTCTAGCACAAAATAGATATGGGAAACACATGAACCTATCTCATATATATATATATATATATATATATATATATATATATATATATATATATATATATATATATATATATATATATATATATTCTAACTAAGTATTGTATTATTGCATGCATGATTGTGGACCAATCAAAAATTAATAGAAAAAACAATAATTAAATAAATCAATAAGGGTAACTAGGTAATTTAAGAAATAACTTCCACAAATACTCCCTATAATTTTGCTAGTTACGTTGATTTTAACCTAATTCCCTCCTTTTATATAAGGCCTACGACTGATCTAATCAATCTTCATCACCGGTGTAGGATCAATCTTCATCACCAGTTGTAGACTCCTTCACACCGACCATCCAATCAGCTACTGACCTAATTTCCCGAGGACAATGAAGAAGATACTGAAGAACCCCACTCTCGCCGTTGAAGATGCCATCACCAAATCGATAGCAGCAGTAGTAGCGATGGAGGCACCGTAGCAGCGACGACCGACGTCGATGATCGACGAGCGGTGGGCTTCCTTCGACGGTGGGCGACGACGCAGTCGATGGGAACAGCAGAGAAGGAAGAAAACGAGGGGAAAAGCGAGGACCTCTGGGGTTTAGCTAGACTGAAGGAAGAAGCTTCAAAGTTGTGGTGGCCTTCGGTGGGTGCAGATGGGAGTTATAGGGCGGCAGTGGGTCGTCTAGGGTGGTGGCAGTCGACATTTCCACCTGCTTTTTTGAGGTTTGTTTATGATTTTTTTACTTGTTTTAGACAAAAATCAATAGAGGGAAAAGATGAGTTTTTAGGTTTTTTGTTTTTACAAGGAAGAGAACATGAAAATGGGGCTATTGACCATTGAAATAGAAAGGGGAAGGCGGATTTGCAGTGAAACATGTGAGCAGGGGGTTGTTTCTGCAGCCCCTTTGTTCTTCATCTTTTTTTGTTTAATTTTTAATGGTAATGGAAGCAAGATATCAATGGCTTTTGCTTGTGGAATCGGTGATGAGCAAGGATGACCAAGAGAGGGTTGTTGCTCTCTTGATTTTCCCATCTCTAGTGGTGTTCTTTGGCAGGAAAACAAATGAGAAGAACAGGGAAGGCTTTGGTTGATTCATTTGATAGAAATGAGAAGGAAGAACAATGGTGATGATCTCTTCTTTGATTGGGTATGTTTCTTTTGATTGGGTTTTACTAGTTAAATAAATAAAAAAAAATCAATTCTCTTGATGATCTTTTTGTATAGTTGTGAATTTTGATAGATATGGAGTACATTTTGATCTAAGGGAAAGAAAACATAAATGTGTGGTACAATTCTTTAGATTGACATGAAGAAGATAAAAGGAATCATGAATTCCAATTATGTTGGAATGGAGTCATGAATTCCAATTCTATTGGAATGGAGTATGGACATTTTCTCATTGATTTATGCATGTTCTACAATTCTTGTTTATTGGTTTTGGTGCAATTCACAAGTCCACATATTTTTCCAAAGGAATTTAGTTTTTATTTTTCATTTGCTAATGCATTATTGGAATCTAAACTACAATCCTGTTTTGTTTTCACAGAAGTTGATGTTTGAAGAACGGACCACAAAATTGAAAGTGATTCTAAACAACATTATTCTTTTAAAATGTATTAGTGTCGTTGTTAGATTTGATGTTTTCTTTCCCGTTTTGAAATTTTTTTTGGTTTTATTCTTTAACAATAAATGTAAGGGTTATTGTCATTGTAGCCCAACAAACTTTCGTATATTGGTTTAAATGGTCCATAGTGACTATTTTTTGCATTTGAGGGGCACGTACTTGTGTTTTACCGTTTAAAAATATCCTTTTACCCATTTTAGCAGGTATTTTTGCCTAGTCACCTGCCAAGTAAGCAGGTTAGTGAATACATATAACCTGGTGAGTCAGCACATACTCACAAATGAGTCGACTCGACGACACACTTGCAAGAATAGGGTCAACCATCCACGTCTCTTTAACCCTTTCTTCTTAACCTATACGTACATGTTTTTTTTTATTCTGATGACCTTTTTTTTCTTCGTGCGAATATGCACATGGAGTGTTTGAATCATGGCTTCATCCACACTAAGAAAATTTATAAGTACAAAGATCATCAAGTGAAACACGTGATAAGGGTTTCAATTTTGCTCACAGGGTGGAGGAGCTCTGACCAATGTACGCTTCTACCATATCAAATCTTCCTTCTCTTAAATCAGGTTGTTAATTCAATGGAAATGTTTTCGATGATCCCATTGGTGCTCGATTCAATGTCGTCGATGTCCCCAACGACATCTCCAATGTGGCAGAACAAGGTGAATCATGTGACGCTGCAGGCGATGTAACTTCTGGGGAATAGGTTGAAGACGACTCTGTTTATGGGTTTGATTCGTCGACGGTAGTTGCTCATGCAGTCATTGACACCAGTCAATCCCCCAACAAACCTCCACCTTTTCCGAATGAGGTTCGCCGGGTATGACGTACATTGACACTGGAATGCCATCCTTTCGCTCTGATTACTTTGTAAGTGAAGGAATCAGTGAATTCGATCTTGAGCCTTCTGAAATCTCTATACCTTCTCCATGATTTCTCTCTCCGATTCTGAAATCTCCATGTGACATCACATTCGTTTGGATTTGAGGTGTTGACTGGTGTTTGATAGTCAAGAAACACTATTGATTTGAAGTGTTTTAGGTTGAATTTCTTGATAGCCATCAAAACTTCCCTATAAGAACAATTTATTAACCTTGTATCATCGCAATCACCAGAGCTTTCAAGCTCATATTCGTATCATTGCAAGAAACAACGACAAAAGCCAACCCCAGTAGGGTGTTTCCTCTTCTTCTCATAGTCAATACCCCCCAGCTTGGCCTGAAATTCACGAACCTCCACTAAAATTGCCACACTTCCGCTACCACTCTTGGATCAGGTTCTCTCCATGGGCCAGTAACGTCGGCGATTAACCCAGTTGCAGTCACCATAATCACAAATTGGGTTGAGGGAGATAGTGAAATCTGGAGCGCGAGATGTGGAGAAGGGAACGAGAGTACTAATTTGCTCCAAGGTAGGATGACCCAAATAAAAAACTAGGGTAAACATTATCACACCCAGGTGGCAATGACATGGAATTGGTAAAGTGCAAAGTAGGATGGGTGTCACCGGGTGACCCCTTCAAATTTTAAAAAATGACCTTTTAAAACATAAAAACACAAGTACATGCCCCTCAAATGCAAAAAATAGTCACAAGGGACCATTTAAACCAGTGTACTAAAGTTTGTTGGGCTACAATGACAATAACCCTACATGTAATTCTTAACAATTGTTACCCGTATTCTATAAGAAATAATGTATTTTTTTGTTTTTATTCGTCAATTGATTGTTCAAGAATTTGTTATTCTACAAGAAATTTTTAAAGTCATGATCAAGAAATATGTTCAAGAATATTTTTATTATTTATGGTTCAAGAATATTTTTATTTTTGAATATACTCATAAACATATTCTATCAAAATGTCTGAATTAAAAGAATTATAATTCGTACAATCGGATTTTTAAAATTAATAGAATCAATGATCCCTAAAAAAATGCAATTTTCCTTTATTAAATCTATATTAATTGACTAAATTACCCTTGTAATTAATTAAGAGATATTTTTCAATTATATTTAATTCAATGATATATGTTAATCACTTTCTTAAAATAAATAAATTTGATTGGGCCACATTTATGCATACAATGACACAATAATTACTATGAATAGAATAAACTAAGCCTATATATATATATATATATATATATATATATATATATATAAGTACGTGGTTGTTCACAAATAATTATTCATATATTAATAAGAAGGATGGTGGTGGCGGTTGCGTTGACGAGGTGGTAGCTGCAACGGTGTCGGACATGTTGGTGAAGGTAGTGACAGGAGTGACAGAGGTGGGGGCAGGGGTAACCTTAACAGTGGTGGTAGTGATGGTGGCGGCGGAGGTGGTGGTAGCAGCGGTGACAATGTGGCGGAGGTGGTGAGAGAGGTAGTAGTAGCAGTGGTGGAGGTGGTGGTGGTGGATTCATATATACTCACTTGTCGTGCCCATATGACAGAGGGTTTTACGGCAAAATATAAATGAGTGGGCTGAGAATTGATTCTCCCATTCTTAATTTTTTTTCATATATATATATATATATATATATATATATATATATATATATATATATATATATATATATATATATATATATATATATATATTGAGAGAGGAGGGTTCAATTGAGAAAAAAAAAGATTGAGAATGGGGGGAAACATTCTCAACCACTCATTTATTTTTGCCACAAAAGCTTCTGTCGTACCAGCGGAAATGGGAAAGGAATAGACATGTGTTTTCCAACAAAACATGTTTACTTAATCTATGCTAAGCATTACCTTAATATATACAAAAACATAGTTTTTTTTTTTTTAAATTTTTAAGAAGCTATTTTTATCGAAAAATGATTTTAAATATACCAAAATTCATGATTTTTTATTCTCTACGAATAGACATCCATACTAACATAGTTTTAAGATAAAATAAAAATTTTATTTTTTTTATATTTTCAGCTATCGGTATTCATAAGTGAATAAAAATGAATAAGGTTTTTACTACAGTACATTCGTTATTCACTTATGAATAAAAATTATAATTAATTTTTTTTACAATTTAAGTATCATTCATATATGAATATAGCGTATAATAAACATAGTATATTCATATTTAAATATTAGACGATGCATTCACTTGTGAATATTACATATTATATTCACTTGTGAATATTAGATTATATATTCACTTATGAATATTAGATAATATTTCATATCTGAATATTACATAGTGAATATTACCTAGTATTATATGGTATGTCACATGTGAATATTACATAGTATATTCACTTGTGAATATTACATGATATATTCACTTATGAATATTATACAGTATATTCACATATGAGTATTACAAGGTATTTTCACAAATATACATAATTTTTATATGTTATTCACATATGAATAACATAATTGTTTTTTGTTTTAATAATCATATACTGATTCAAGTGAGAAAACATATTTATATATGAATATAACGTGATAATTTAGTTTATGCATTTCATCAAACAGTTGGAGTGCATACAATTTAACTTTTTTAAAAATGTTAAAAATATGATACTTTGATTATTTAAATCTTACAAAATAGTAGATTGATAGAGAATTATATAAAATTTTCAAAAAAAAAAAAAAAAAAACGATTTGATCTTTTGCTAACCTCAATTTTGAAGTTTTATTTGATAATCGATGTTGAATGAATGATATGAAGTGGTTTTTTTGTTGATTATCGATGATATTGATCTAATGACGTTGGGAGTATAATTAATCGTAGATGTTGAATATCTGATCGGATTCAAGCAGAATTGAAGGTTGGATTAAAAGAACCAAAAACGAATTTTTGTTGTTAATTGTTAAATCGTGTTGATAAACATGTTATTGACGAAGATCGATGATTGATTAACACTGGATGATTGTTGAAGGTTGGAGGAGAAATTTGGATGATGAACGATCGATTAGAAATGAGTTTGAACTGTTATTTATTTCTATACAGTTATGTATTTGAGATCAGGGCTGGTCCAGACGGTGGGCAACACGGGCGACCGCCCAGGGCCCACGTCTCCGAAGGGCCCAAATTTTTTGGGCTATGTAGTATAAATATATATAAAAAATTAGACAAAACTGCAAAAAAGGTCCCCGTGGTATGCAATTTTTTGGAGTTTTAGTCCAAACCACAATTTTTTTGGATTACTGGTCCTTTTTAGGTATTTTGGTTGTGGTTTCGGTCCCTTGCTAAACTGAAATGACTAATATGCCATCCTGATATTTTTTTTAATCTTTTTTCTATTTAATTTAATGTTTTATTAAATTAAAATATAGGTCTCTCTCTCTCTCTCACACACATCGACAGGCCAAGAGGCTGCCACAACCTCCTCACCCCACTTGATCCTCCATCACTGATCACCCCCAACACTCACCTCTTCGTTGCTACTTGTGCTCGAGCTCACACCGCCGCCACCGAAGCTAGAATAGTTGAGAGAACACACACCGAAAAACCAGCCGTCCTCCCCCGCTATCGCCATTTCAGCGCCAAACACACATGACAGTGAGAACAAGACAAGAGGGCCTACATCTGGATCTAAAGTCATTATCGAAAACCCACCACCGAAGGCTCCATGTCTGGTAGGTAATTCAGTTTAGGTTTAAAGTCCGCCGACGTCTCTATTGACCCATTTCATTTAGCACGTCACCCATCTAGAAATGATTTTCGGTGGGTGATTCAATTTGGGTTTGAGCACTCCTTGATTCGATCTCAACACGTTTTTCCGACGATAGATCTGAGCACACTATGTAGCAGCAGATCGTTTTCCCAACGAGGGAGATGCATGTAGAGATAGTTCTGAAAGCTTTAAAGATCAAGAAGTGTAGAAGAGTTTTCTGAGGAAGAAGATGAAGAGGAATCTGGTTCTAACAAAATTCAAGGGAAAATCTCTGACAAAATTCTTGTAGTTTTACTAACCCTATTAATCTGGAGTCGGAGAAATACCATAGGAAAGACGGGAAGCAGCGTTGCTCTTAAAGATCTGGTGGGAATTTTTCTTGTATGTACTTGAGCTTTAAATATTTTGGTTTTTTGTTGCAGATGTTTGTGTTCATCTGTTAGGAATGTCTAGTGCACACCATGTGTTCACTGAAATGCTTGACCAAGGAATCAAACCTAATGTAGTTACATACACACAATTGATTCTTGCAGTAAGCTTTTGAGTTTTGGGGAAGGATGATTAGAGAAGATGAAGATGGTGATTGTTTACTGTGTGTACAAGAGAGAGAGAGAAAGAGACCAAAAATAAATAAGTATTTAGATTTTAAAAAAAATGAAAGAAATGAAAAATTAATGAAAAATAAATAACCCAAGGGTATTACAGTCATTTCACTATTCATAGGGATAAAAAATGCAATGAAATTAGCTGAAAAAGACTACGAAGCCAAAAAAATCAAGGTTTGGACTAAAACCCCAAAAATTGCATACCACAAGGACTATTTTTGCAATTTTGTGAAAAAAAATTATTACCTAAATGATTTTTAGGGCCTAAAGTTGATTCAAAGACAATCTAGCTCAAAAGATAAACAATTTGGCTTGCTTGTTATTGCTAAATGAACGTGTTTATAGTGAAGAATAAATTATTATTTTTTTAATCTTTATTATATTTGTCTTTAAGGAGCTTTTTTTTTATTTTCGTCATGGGCCTCATATACGTTTTGAGCGGCCTTGTTTGAGATTAAAGGTTATTATCATATTTACAAGTTTGCCACTGTGTCTTTTTATGCTTAGATTAAATAAGTGACTGATAATGATTCCCTCATTCTCAACCTTTTTTATTTTCTCAATTGAACCCACCTATATATATATATATATATATATATATATATATATATATATATATATATATATATATATATATATATATATATATATATTCAAATAAAAACAGTAAATAGTATGAGAACGTAAAAACACTTTTTTAAGTTATTATTCTGCAATGAATTTTCTATCGACAACTTTATGTCATTATTCAGCAAAAAATAAATGAATAGTCAAAGGTTAAAATTAAAATTAGAATTTACTTCAAAAATGCACATACAAAAGTTTATAATAGAATAATAACATTGTAATAAATATATGACTAATCGAAAGTTAATATTTAAATTAGAATTACTTTAACAATACACATATACAAAAATCATTACAAAAAAATGACATAAACTGTGACATCCCGAAATTTATCCCGTCATTTTAACCACATCTTCCGCTAATAAAACCCGCTTTATTAATTGTCCGTTAACCTTTTGGAAGAGGTTAATTAATTTGGGACTTTTATAATGACTTTGTAAGGGTTGAAACAAATTAGAAACACCCTCAATTATTCCTTGAAAAGTTTTAGTTACAACCAAGTCAAAATACGACCATTTAATTGGGTGCGACCAAAAGCTCCGTTTAACGTCAGTATCGGGTAGATTTCCATAGAGCCACAAGCTCAACCCTATATAAGGGGGAGTGGACTCCATTTACACCCTTTTCACTCTCTCTCTACAACTTGCTTTCGATCCAAAAACGCCCATTTCGAGCCCCAAACTAGTAAGTAATCTACCCTAACTTGTTGTTTAGCTTAGTTAACATGAAAATTCGTGTTTAAGACATCAAATAGGGGCAAATTCATGTGTTTACAGCCCAAGAACACTCTTGGACCATGAACACCCTTAAGTGGGGTTTTGAAGCCCCAAAACCCCTCTAAATTGCTCCTAGGGCTTAGATATGACTTGTGGACTTACACCTTCGAGCTTAGAACACCAAAACCTTACCATATGAAGAGTAAACTTAAGTTTACGGCCCAAGAACACTCTTGGACCGTAAACCCCTCTTCAAGGGCCGTGAACACCTTTTAAGGTGTTAGAATTGCCCTCAAACACCCCCCTATGGCTTTGGAAAATGTCTAGAATCAACCACAAATGGAGTAGGGGCTTTAATCTTCAATTAAACCATGGATTTAGGAGTTTACGGCCGTAAACCCCCCTAGGATTGGTCCATGGGCCGTAAACTCCCAAAAAGTGGCCAAATGATGCCCTAACACCCCCCATTTGACTTGGATTAATGTTTAGAACTTTATACTCTATCATTTAAGGCCTAAATTCATGAAGGAAATGACCAAGTGAGATTTTACGGCCGTAAACTCCTTGTTTAGGGCCGTAAACTCCTTAAATGGTCCATTTGGAGCCTTAAACCCCTTTATAAGCCTTATATTTGGACCTAGCTTAACCCTACAAGTGATATAAGACCTTTTAGCATCCAAAGATACACCACCCATGAGTTTACGGCCATAAACTCATGGGGATATGGTCTTAGGGCCGTAAACTCTATAAAGAGTTTACTCTTGAAGAGTAAACTCCCTAACTAGGCCATACACTCCCTTAGATGTTACCCGGGACACTCCTAGCGTTTGACCAAAGTGTTTTCCGCTTATTAGGATGCGTTTACGTGTTTAATTAGTATTATAGTTACTAATTGTATGTAAACATATGTCATCATATGTTAATAGGTCACTAAGTGTGTTTAAGTCTTTACTTGACACCGAGCACCCAACCGGCACCTTCGCCCGATCCACTTACAACAAGTGAGTTCATACCCCTGAATTAACCTTTTAAATGTTTTACATGCTTTTATGGGGGGAATACAAGTTAAAACAGGCTAGTTATCATATCAATCATATGTGATTAATAACCCGCATGCACAAGGATTTATCACACTTTCAATTGTTTTACCAAGTATAATACTATAGATGGTTTTCCAAAACGTCTTTACTTGTTTAAATCTTTTCTCAAATTGTCTCTCGTGCTGTATGTTTTACTACTAAACCAGTTACAGCAGTGTTTTAAACAAAGGTTTTCTTTACTTATATTGTGTTATCAAATTATATTCAAAACGTGTTTATGAACGGTTTTCAAAGCTTGTTTTACATAATGATATCAAGTCGTAACTTCTTATTTTTAAAGGTTTTCCAAAGGTTATACCAGAGTTTTCTTTTATACTTCTAGACTTCTACTTCGTTAAATGCATGCATGTATTTGTATAGTTATATAAATAATGTTTAAAGGACTTAGGAAGGCTAGTTCGCCCTATTTCCTTTTCCTTGTTTGGATGTGGTCTGGTGGGTATCGGTTATCCGTCCGAAGGTCGTTTAAACATTAGTTATATATCATGTATACATATATGGACATAAAGGTTTCCATCGGCCAGTTTATTTCCCTTAGGTAGCAAGGGCATCCGTCCATTCATCACTCATAGATCAGAGACACTAGTAACTATTATAGGAATAGTTAGGAGGTTCTATTCAATCTTTCTAGTACGAGAATTCCAATGAAGTCAGTTCATCTGCGAGTCTATATCATTTCTCTAGCGCCTCTAATAGAATGCAGAATACGAGATGCATCCTTTGAACATGGATCTCCCCGTCGTCAAGTTGGTAACCAGAGTCTTCTAGAGGGAGAGCGGACATTGTGTGTATAGATCTATACGGGACTGACACTCCCGCATCCTGACTGCTAGCTACAGTCCACGGCCTACCAAGCCAAGGGGTGACAAATGTCACATTTATTCCGACGCTTGCAGGGTGTCAAGTACTCTAGTGTCAATCAGTATGGTTACGAGTATCTCCATGTTTACCTTATAATTCATGGCCTTAAGGTAATGAGAATTAACATTGTATTCTTGAAACAACACTCTTAGGATTACTTCTTGTTTTAGACCTTGCTAGCTGTATCGTTCATTTGATATTGTCTGGGGTCTGTGTTTCTTTGTTTTAGACCTTGCTAGTTGTATCGTTCATTTGATACTGTCTGGGGTTTGTGCTTCTTTGTTTTAGACCTTGCTAGTTGTATCGTTCATTTGATATTGCCTGGGGTCTGTGTCTCTTTGTTTTACACCTTGCTAGCCGTATCATACATTTGATACCGTCTGGGGTCTGTATTTCCTTTTGTTAGACTGAGCCAGGCGTATTATTCATTCGATACTCTCCTGGAGTCTATGATTTCTTTTGCCTTAGTCAGCAGTATTCCCTGCTGAGGCATATGACATTTTCCCTTAGTATTTTACTAGTGATATTCTCCTACTTTCTTTAAAGTCAAATACCATATTTTGGTAATGATAGTATTTCAGGGAAATTTTCTTTTTAAAACATAACATTGTCGAGTCTTGGTAGAAGACTGCTTTTAATTTGAAAAATATAGGATTTTCTGGAAAGGACGCTAATTCTACTTTTTATAAAGTTATTTTGAATAAAATACTTAGTTACACAAATGACACTAAATACTTATGAACTCACCAGCATTTATAAAAATGCTGATACTCGCTTTCAAAATAACTTGTATTCTCAGGTCAGCAATAGACAGGTACACCCGGGAGCTTTTGTGAAGCCAGCCTAGAACCGAGCAGCATCTATACTAGTTTCTGTATTACTTTGATGTCTCTATGAAATGTAACTTATGTAAAACTATTACTATTAATGCAATGGTTGTTGTACTTTGATTACTATACTGCATATGTTGTGATACTTGACATGACGTCGTCCAACCCAGAACGTTTCCGATGTTCCGGTTTTGGGGTGTGACATAAACATAGTGTTTTTACGTTCTCACACTATTTACTGTTTTTATTTGAATTTACTTATATATATATATATATATATATATATATATATATATATATATATATATATATATATATATATATACACCTTAAAAAGCATTTACAAGATTTTGCTGAATTTTAAGAGGTACAAGCTTTTAAGCATCATATACAATAATTTTATGCATCGGAGAATAATAAATCTTATCCGGTCAAAGACAGATTTTGAATATGTCTTCTAAGCTTATCTTCAAATTGAATTAGTTAAATATGAAAAAGTCAAATAAGATGATGATGATGATAAGATTTTGAATGGGTCAAAGTTTGACCAAGTGTTTCTCATATCCAATTGAATCGATAAATACTAAATCTTATCCGGTCAACATTTATGAAAAAGTCAAAGAAGATGATGATGATAAGATTTTGAATGGGTCAAAGTTTGACCAAGTGTTCCTAATATCCAATTGAATCGGTAAATACTAAATCTTATCCGATCAACATTTATAAAAAAATCAAATAAGATGATGATGACTTTGAATGGGTCAAACTTTGGCCAAGTATTCCTCATATCCAATTGAATCGCTAAATACTAAATCTGTCAATAATAATGAAAAAGTCAAATAAGATGTTGATAACATTTTGAATGGGTCAAAGTTTGACCAAGCGTTCTTCATATCCATTTGAATCGGTCTAATATGATGTACACGTTATAAAACATTTCATATAAACTGGAAGAGGCGCATTGATCTAGCATTCGTTTATCATGAATGCATTGCCATTGACCGCAAAACCTTGGTTCTCTCTTATGCTCGCTACCTCCTCCTTTGTTTTTCTTTCTATTAAAATCGAATAAGCCCATAAATGTTTTACGTTTAATCCTAGCCCAGGTATAAGAAATCTCTATCTGTTCGTCATTTTGTTTAACAAATTTTTTATGTCATTTTGTTGATCCGCACTCGTCGCTTTGTGTGGGTAAACGGCTAGTATATATATATATATATATATATATATATATATATATATATATATATATATATATATATATATATATATATATATATATATATATATATATATATATATATATATATAAAAGATGCTTTTTTCAATAGTTAATTTTTTTAATAAAAGCAATTTTTTAAGTAAATATTGGTGTTTATTCGATCAATCCCATAAAAATCAACATGCCAAATCTACGTTAACATAAAAACAACTTCAAAAATGTTCAATGATTCACATTGCCATGCGTTATAAGGTCATAGTGTCGTACACTTTCTAGACTCTAGCTCAAATTGTTAACCAATATTGTTCGAGTTTTTGAGTTTTAAGGACGCCATTATTTTAATCATTGGAATCAACAAACTAATCTTATTCATACAATTTTAACACTTAGAGTTGTGGTACATACATAATTCAAACAAAAAACTCACTTTCTTTATTCTTTTATTTAAATTTTATTACTAAGTTTTTATAAAGAAAAATATATCAAAATTCATAAAAACAAATCCATAGTCATCCAAAGATTGAATTTTTTTATTATAACAAAAACTATTCGTTTTGTTATTATTTAAATATTTAGTTATATTTTTTATCCAAAAAATAAAATAAATATATCAGAATTAATAATTTTTTTATATATTCTTTAATAGACATTTATATTGATGCATAAAAAAATTCAAAATTTTAGCTTAGATTTACATTATTAATACGGAAAGCTAACTTATATTCGGTTAAAATTCACAATGTGAATTTTAAAAACTGAATGTTATATAAAACTTAGATTCACAATGTGAAAAAAATTCATTTGTAATTTGACAAAACTAAATTATAAGCAATTAAAACTTTAAAATATTATAAAATAATAAAAAATATATTTTGATTCACATCTAAATTTCACTAGATTAAATTATCAACGATCAAATATTGAAAAAATAAATCACATGTACATTATGAATGATAAAATATGAATTATTCACAATATGGATCCGATTAAATCAAAATAAAAAAAATTATATCCATATTGATGTCTATTTATTGACAAAAAAATTAAAAAACTTAGTTTATTTAGTTTTTTTAAACAAAATAAACCTAAATTCAGAATAGTCCTAAAACTTTACCTTAATTTACGAAAAAGTCTCAAACTAGATGTTGTTTACCAAAAAGCATGAATTACCGGTAAAAATAGCGATGTGACCCATTTTTTCCGGTTAACCGGTTTTATTAATTATCCGTTTCACTAAAGTCTCATTATTTTACCATAATTTGCAAATAAGTCTCAAAATAAAATTTACTGATTATTTGGCCATTTGCTCTATGTAACATATAATTTATCGGTTTCATTGCTGACCCGCACACCTAGCTATTAAATGAGATGATGAGATGGATATGTTGAGTTATATAATGTTATGTTTAGCATAAAACTTAATATCCTAAGGTATTGTATATCTTTTTGGAACATAAAATGCATCCAACGAAGACTACAATATTACATAAATTAACAACAACTGCGTTATTTTTTACGTTTATAAAAATATCAAATTGTCTATCAAATCCTATGTAACCCAATATATCCATCTCATTAGACATCAACTCATTTTCTGTCATTTTTTCTTGGAAACACACATTTTATTGGTTTCATTACTGACGTAGATACGTAGTCACAAATGAGCCGATGAGATGGATATCAAATTTTACAGTAAATATGACATTATATAATTCATCGTATTAATCTTATCAGCTAATTTAATGACTAGGTGTCTAAGTCAGCAATGATACTGATAAAATGTATGTTACATGAAGAGTAAATTTGACTTTGGGACTTATTCGCAAATTAGGGTAAAATAATAGGACTTTAGTAAAACATGTAAGTAATAAAACCGGTAAAACCGGAAAAAATAGATCAAATCGCCATTTTTACCGGTATTTCATGCTTTTTCATAAACAAATTTTAGTTGAAGATTTTTTCATAAATTATGGTAGGATTTTAGGATTTTTCGGAAGATTTCCCATTGGGGAAAAATACAAAATAAAGTGACCTTTTTTTTTTTATAACAAAGATTATTTTTTACATACCAATATAGATGTCTATGGGAAAAAAAAAAAAAAAAAAAAAAAAAAAACTTATAAATTTTGCTATATTCGGTTCTTTACTATAAATTTATCCTTAAAAAAAAGGGAAGATAATTTTTTTTGCTATGATCCTATGCATGTGTGCGTCTAGCCTCTTAAGATAGATTATATTGATGCGATGTCTATTTATCGACAAAAAAAATTAAAAATTTTGGTTTATTTAGTTTTTTTTAAACAAAATAAACCTAAATATTGGCAAAAAAACAAAATAACAAAGTGATCTTTTTTTGATAAAAAAAGATTATTTTTTACATACCAATATACATGTCTATGAAAAAAAAAATTATGAATTTTGATATATTGCATTTTTACTATAAATTTATCCTAAAAATAGAAAAGAAAAAAAAAAAAAAAAAAAAAAAAAAAAAAAAAAAAGGGACATAGTTTTTTTTGCTATGATCCTATGCACGTCTGCGTCTAGCCTCTTAATATCCATCCTAATTTTTGCATACGTACGTAGGTACACAAGCACGCACATATATGAAAAGGTTTAAGCATTTAAGTTCCAATGTTATTTAAACTCTTGTTCCATATGTATATATGAAAGTCTGAGATATTTTTAATCTTCTACCATCCATGAAAAAAAAAAACCTACGTTGTTTATAATAAAAAATACATAATACAAAAGGAATAATGGCTTTTCAGATACTTCAACTGGATTACCTTTTTTCTGAAAACAAAGTTTTTATTTAACACACACCAACAACATTACATCCACCAAGTTTGGCAGTTATCAAAAATAGTCTTGATACTACAATTAATATTCATTCAACATGTTAAAGAAGAAAGTCTTGATACACATCTTTAATAACAAATATTCAAGCGAACATTCAAAATAGCACAAGAAAGTACCTGCCTGCAATTTCTGAGATTGGACAACCTTTTTTTTTATGAAATTTCAAACCCTGGGCAACAAATTATTAAGCTTTGTTTAGAATATAGCAAAAAGTAAAATAAATAAGTTATGGAGTTTAAAGAAACTTACAGTGTTTACTTGGAGGAAGAGGATGATGATTCAGTTTGATGATCTTGGAGAAGATCATCATAAGGATCCCTACGACCTTCAACTTGGCTAATTTGGGCATCCCAAAAGATTTGAGCATTGTGGCGATCAAAGGTCCAGAAACCATAAGGGCGAATTGGGTAACTCCACATTTCCTTTGTTTTTGCACAACGTTCCTTCATGTGATATGTATGTTCTCTGAATTTTCGGTCTCTTTCAACTGGATCTTCCATCATTCTCAGGATTAAGTTCTCAGCAAACTCCATGATGAATGACATCTCTATGAACAGTGTGATTATCGATCAGAATGGTTGAATCAAAAGCTAATCAATTAATCATCACTCAAAGTAAGTGAGCCGAAAAGACAAGTTATAGACTAAATCTGAAATGAAACACAGTTTTTCAGCAATATCGAGATATTACAGGCGAAAAGACAATTAAACGCAAATGAAGCGTCCAGTTGATGATAAATCCAATAATTAACAGAGGATGAGTTCTTTAGATCTAGACTCTGACAATAAAACATAACATATATTGAATCGAACACCAAACCCTAGGTTTCACAATCAGTTCGACATAGAACGGCCTAAATTTCAAAAATCGAATCAAACTCAACAGCTCTATAAAGAAAACAAGAATCGGTAACATAAATTTCTTGAAACAATATTCACGAATCGATAAGGTGAGCAGGTTTTACATATCACAAAACAAATGATTTGACCATTTAATACAAAATCAAGACCAACAGATGATATTCGAAAGAAAATACAGCCTCAAATCGATCGATAAAATCGATTAGCTAAACTTGGAATATGTAATTACCTGTTGCCTAATAGAAAACGATGAAACGATGAAGACGAAAGAGGAACAAACACAGCAAGCGAGCAACTATGAAGTCAAAACACGTCTGGCCGAAACTTCTTTAAAAAACTGTTCAATTTAATTTGGGCCATGAGAGAGTTTGGTTAGCCTCAAAATAATAGGCTTACCCACTCAGCCTCTGTCCTAAGATGGTAACAAGTCTCTTATGTGGATACAGCCCATTTAAATAAGGGGGAAATTTTCAAATATACTTTTATTTTTTAGACAAAATTATAAACATGGTCGTGTGGTATGCAAATTTTTAAGGTTTTTGTCCAAAACCCGAGTTTTTTGAATTCATGGTCCTTTTGGAGTTGTTTGTATGTGAAAATAGTTCATCCGAAAATTAAAATGACTATAATACCCTTGGGTATTTATTTTTAATTTTTCTTTCATTTTTTAATTTAATATTTATTTATTTATTTTAACAATTAAAAAATAATAAAAGATCTCTCTCTCTCTCTCTCTCTCTCTCTCTCTCTCTCTCTCTCTCTCTCTCTCTCTCTCTCTCTCTCTCTCTCTCTCTCCGATAGGCAACCAAAAACACCTCCATTGGAGGGGGTGTTCTTGCTGTGTTATGGTAAATAGAGGAACAGCAACCCTTTGTTACTCCTTTTTTTTTCTGTCGAGCAAAGAAGCAAAACACCCCCAAATTTTGTTGTCCAGTTCAACTCTTGTTCCTCTCTTTTCCTGTTCAGCTTCTATCAAAGAGACCCCCGCCATAGGTGGAGATCTTCCAACAGACAAGAGGGCAATAGCCCCCTTGAACCTTCTCTTATTCTTTCGCTGACTCAATACCCACCTGAATTGTTGTTGATATTGCCCTGCTTCCATCGTACCATCTCTCCCCTCACATTCACATTTCTTTCCGAGACAGAAAGAAGCGCAGGAGCTGCTTCAACAGCCCTTGCTGCTTTCGTTTCATCCTCCCTCTACGAACCAGTGAGGTCACCGTAGGTGTTCATTCTAAGGTTTTAGATGGCGTGAGGCGTGGCGTGGCGGCAAGCCCAAGCCTCAAGCTTAACGAGCCATGACGTTTTTCAAGGCATGATGTAAGGCGGCGATTTTGAATTAATTTAAAATTATATTACCACATAAATATAAATTTATATTAAATATAACTACTTTTTAGAAGTGTTAGATCAATAATTAATAACAAAAAGTTAACAAAAACCACAATACTTGTATCTCCGATTAGAAAAGACATAACAAAGAGAAAAAAACGTGTCTCAAATGAAAAAACACGCGCCATAACACGCCATAACGCGCCATGGCGCACCATATCTCGCCTTGTCACACGCTATGCCTAACAGCAACGTTATGAGGCTTTTCGTAACGGTGAAGCCACGCCTCACGCCATGGCGCGCCTTTTAGAACACTGGTTCGTTCCTTGCTCGACAAACCTCGACCATCGGACCAAAAATCTTTGTTGCTTAGGTATTTCTTTCTTTTCTGATTTCGTTATCCTTTTCCTTTCTTCGAATTAGTTAAGAACTAGAATTACTCCCTCCTTTGCGATCGATTGCCATCACCCTCCATAGATTTTTGCTTCCAATTTCTTCTTCCCCGAATCGAACCAACACTGAAGGAGTGTATTTGTCTTTGATTGAAACTTAATAGAAGATCTCTTCAGAGCTCAACTCCATGTCACCTTCAACGAAAGTCTCAAATGGGTTTTTTCATCTGTGTAGTGTATATTTGTTTTTATCAATGTATGTAAGATTTTGATTTGCAGGTAAAGCGCCAGGGAGAGAGAGAGAGAGAGAGAGAGAGAGAGAGAGAGAGAGTTCCTTTATTATTTTTTAATTGTTAAATAAATAAATAAATATTAAATTTAAAAATAAATGAAAGAAAAATGAAAAATAAATACTCCAAGGGTATTATAGTCATTCCAATTTTCGGATGGACTATTTTCACATACAAACCACTCCAAAAGGACCATGAATCCAAAAAATCTGGGGTTTGGACTAAAACCCCAAAAATTTGCATACCACAGGGACCATTTTTGCAATTTTGTCTATTTTTTATTAAATGTCTAAAGGTCATATTTGTCCCGTCTATTTTTTAACAGTTTTTATTATTTAATAATCATTTTTATGTTTTAAAATCATTAAAAATAATGATACCCTACAACTTCAACTGGCCGATCAACATAGGAACTACGTTTTATTTCTGCCTTTCTTCTCGCAAAATCTGTTGCAATCGACTACATCATCAAGTAAATTTAAGTTTTTATTAGTAAATGAAGTATTTAATTCGTTGTTAGATGTATGGATCGCTTCATTTTTTTTTTAGAAATAGCTAACAAAAAAACAAAACATCACAAGTCAATCTGGACTTTACTTTTGGATGAATGGAATCATAAAAGAGCTGACCTTTAATCCAAAAAGTTTAATGGGCGTAATCTGTCCAGGAACAATGCATTTTGCCCTGTTGCTTCCAAGGGTGGAACAAGACTACTAGTATTAGGGGGTTCGAAACCCAAACTTCAAAACAAAATTATATAGCCATATTAACTAGGTTTATGAAAATCTAGGTTTGATCCAAATGCCTTTAGCACATTTTATTTTTGAAATTATCCTTGATTTCCCCATCCCCAAAAATATGATATTATTAATTATTTATTCATATCTACCGAAACCTATAATTAGATACTAAACAATAAAGTAGCTAAGCAAGTATAAAAACAAAAATATAAAGAATAATGAAAGGTCATGAAAACATTGCATTTGGTAAAAAGTTAAATTTCATAGTCTGTATCTTCAGAAAAGTCCAATGCATGCAAGAATCCATTGTATATTGTACTCTTTTTGTAACGGTATGGCAAGAAATGATAAAAATCAATATCCTAATTCCCTATAAATCACTTTAACACGGAAGAAACAAGATTAAGAGAACGTCTTGTGTGGACTTACATGTAAGCAAGATGTGGAGGCCTGTGAACCGAAGCTGGTAGGTGCTCAATCAACCGGAGAGGCTGAGATCCTGAGCAGTGACATCGTTCAATGACTCATGAAGATACCGAGACAGGATAAAATCCACGAGAAAGGATGCGAGTGAAAGGAGCAACGCCGACATATAATGGTCAAGGGTTTAAGGTTTTCAGATTTATTTTTAGATTGTTTAGTTTCTTTTCTTCTCTTAAGGTTATTAAAACACATAGTAATTTAAATTTTTATTTTGGTAGTAGCTTTTCCTACAAATTAGGAATTATATGTATTCTGAAAAATTATAGTTTTTTTTATGGTTATGACAGATTGTTCTTTTAGTTTCCTACATAACTTATGAACAATTTCAGTATACAAATCGATATTAACAGGTTAATAAAGCAGGGTCGCCACTGGCTGCTTCCACTATCGTTTCTGTTCCTAACCCATGTCCGGTTGGATCTGGGTGTTGTAGAATTCTGATTCAAAACCCAAATTAAAGATTCAAAAATGAACTAAACCCCACAACAGATTAAAGAACAATTTACATATACAATCACCCTAATTTGGAACCTTTATGTAGTCACAAACATAATTGATAAACATATTACAGCTACAATCACGCAATCGCCTTTCAGCAAAGAAAGTTTTTAAAATACCCTAATTTATCATGAACTTCAATTTTCCATTTAAACATAGGAACGCCCATGTTCAATGAACAAATATGGAATCCACAGACTCATATTTAACTAAATTTAAGCATACAGAACAAAATTCAAATGTACCTTCATGAGGGAGACGACGTAGTCGGTGTAGGGGTTTTGAGTAAGGAAAAGAATAGAGTAATGGTGGATTTTGGGGAGGCGTTTGACACATGTAGGGGGTGTCCTCCATGATGTATCCTTTTGTAACACAACTCTTCATTCTTTGACATTAATTGGTTATTTGTTGTGGTTGAAAAGTGAGAGAGGAGTAGGAAGGATGAGGAATGAGTGGTAAATTGGTCGATCCAATTTATAGTTATAATATTTAAGGGTAATTTAGTCAATTAGCTTTTTTGATAAATTAATGTGATTATAAAATATAAAAAACTGACTAAAAATGTTCAAAAAATAGATTTGGGTAAATTCGATATCTAAAAAGACTAAGAAGGACAAATACGATATTTAGATTTAAGACTAGGCAAATACGGTATCTGAAAGCTTAACAAGAGTATATACGGAATTCTCCTTAAATAATGAAATTGTGCATGCAGAAATAAGGTTCAAGCCTAAAGGTCTAACACCTTTTTTTATTAAGAAACAAATTAACAAATAGATTAATATTATAGTGACATGTTTAACAAAATTAATTAATTTTTGTGGTTTCATAAAATAGTCATTTGATTAAAATATACTTTTAGTCTCTGTAGGTTGTCCAAAGCATCAATTTTGGTCATAGTATTGACTCTGTTTGAGGAGATTGATGATCGGTGGAGTATGTCCTACGTACAAAAATATTATCTAAGTACCAAGTCTTTACAAAGCTCTAGGTCTTAGGTGTTGCTTGTGTCGGGTTATTATTATGTTTTAGGGTACGAGTCTAACTCATACCAGGACACTATAATGTGCCAGAAGTACTATCATGTACAAATTCCTTCTTTTGAGCACTATTGTGTGTCGGGGGTACGGGAGCATATAGGAGTACTTTATTCATATTTCCCCATACTTTTTTTAAAGAGCTTTAGAGTCATCGTTTCTTTTATGAAGTGATCGGACGAGCTTCATGTGCCAATGTTTCCTTTCACGAAGTAATTGAGGGAACTTCGTAGACTGCCTAATAGAGTGTGTCAGCAATAGACCACTACCAGGTATGTCTGTTCATGATTATTTTGAGCCCATAATTCATTTCAATCCAATATCAACTATATGATATTGTTCATCTATATTTGAGCCCAAATCCATTGTTCATCTTTATTTAATCCTTAAGCAGTTTGAGTTGTCGCTTACACATTCTGATGTTCTTGTCTTGCTTCTATATTCAGTTCATGGATTTCGTTTTCGTTTCACCCTCAACTGATAATCAAATAATTTTGTTTGTGAGTCTGGATTTGTGAATCGGTATGCATATGATTTATATGATTGTTATTCGATTATAATCAAGTTCAAATTTAGAATTGTCAATCAATGCTTAAATTTTGAAGAACTTGATCAAGAACAGCTGAAGATGATGAAGAACAGTTGAATAATCTTTGGTTGATCTAAAAATCTATGTGAGAAAAGTCAAACACAAAAATTCAAAATCAGATTCTCAAAAGTCGATTCAATGGATTGAAGGTTGAAATTGGTTGATAGAAGTCGAACAAGTGTTGTTTGGTGTCGAAATCGTATTTGCTTGGAATCTTATTTCTTAATTGATTGGGGTTAGTGTTCTTGGTGTCAAACCCTGTTACTAGAGTTCTTGTTCACATCTTGAAATTGATTTGGAAATTGAACGCATTGTGGTCAATATCGATTTCGATGGATGGAGTCATGGAGTTGAGAGGAGTTGATTTCGATATGTATGTAGGGTCAAATTCGATTGAAGTTGATGTTTGGTTTGTATATGTGAACGAATTGAGGAAGTCAATTTGGAGTTGGTTTCTTGGAGGTAAACATACTTCAACTAGTTTTGGTTCTTCACATTGAATGTGTTTTTGAGTATTGACAAGTCAAAAATTATATTGCTTGGAATTCGATGTGTACACTTGGAATTCAATGTGTATGCTTGGAAGTTCGATGTATATGCTTGGAGTCATTCAATGTGTGCCTAGCCAGTTCAACATTTGGTGTGAAGTCGAATACAATTTCGACATGTGGTCAAAGAAGTTGTGCGACCTATGGATAACAATTTTAATGTTTGATGATCATTGTTTGCATTCTGTGATCAATTTGGGGATGAAAGGAAAATGTTTGCTTCGAATCCTCACACTTTCAAAGAATTGGCAGAAAATACCCACTTTCAAAATGGGGTCATAATCTATGAAGAATGCAGAATTTTCATTTCGAATCCTTGCTGTTTAAGCAAGTTGGCAGAAATTACCCAGTTTCAACATTGGGGTAAAATTTTGTGAAATGGGAATATATTTTGAATATGGTCCATACAGTTGATGTGAATTAACACTTTATGCCCAATTTCTCATTCAGGGTAAAGTTTCGCATTTGAGGTTGTCTTGGCGCAACGGGTCCCTGCGTATTTTTGAAATTGACAGTTTCTACCCAGTTTTGCAATTTGTAAGTCACAGGCGGTTCGGGAAGTGATGAATTCGAAAATTGTAATATTTTTGGATTTTTTGGATTTGAGAAAAACGTTTATGCCGTGTGTCAAGGGGGAGTTTTGTATGGAAAATTCCGAATTGAGCATTTTATCATTCCTTTTCGGTTTTATAATCATTTTTTGATTATAAAAGGGGGGATTTAAATATGAGAATTCGAAAGTTTTGGATTTTTCATATTATGCGGATTTGAAGACCGATGTGACCTTGAGAAATAGAAGTTTATAAGTAGGCATATAAACAAAGTTGACTTTTTTTCATCAAGAAAGATATGACCATCAACAATAGACAGTTAAGTATTAAGTCCCTGTTTGTTTTTTTACCTAATTTGTACAACATCTCAATGCAACACCTCCACCTCCACCTGCAACCACCTGCATACTAGAAGGTGATGCGGTATCAGCAGGAGCACCAATTATTTTCTTAGCTTCAGAGAAAAACCTGAAACAAAAAGATTATGTTCCATATTAATACTAAAAGAAAAAAAAGCTTTGATTATTTGAAGGGAAAATGCATACCTCAACATCTTTAGCTTTAGATGCTTTCTTACAATCCTGCAATGAGGAGTCCCTATATGCCTGGTGAAAGTTCAACATACAGAGAAAAAAGATAAATGAATTGCATGGGTTTATAAACATCTGATATGACAAAACACAAAAGATTAGATATGAACAATTATGTTAGGATTTAGAAATCCTAAGTTATGATTCATTTGAATCATTTGAATTGATGAAGCTAGAGAAAACACATTGTACTTGACTACTTGGTACCAAAGAACATAATGTAAGCAATTCAATATGTAATAATTTTAGTTCAGTCCAATTTTGTTATGTTATGTTGTGTTTTGTTTTCTTCTCTTCTCTTATGTTACATTATCAATTCAATTCTACTTACTCCATATACCAAGGGATTTCAATTATTTTATTATATTGGTTAATTTTCCTACGTACCTTACCAAGGGATCTTGATCACCATATTGGAATTTGCACCAAGTCAAGTGATTAATCAAGAAAGGCAGTTGGGGAACTGATTCCAAGAGCCGTAATTAACACTACAAATTGCACCATGTGAACCTATCAAGAAAGTCAAATGGGCAGCAATCTTTTTGTAAGAAAGTTATCTTACCTTTAGTCTCAAGTAGTTTTTATCATCCTCTGTGTCTCGGTACACAATAGCAGAAGCCTCAAGTGACATGGATGAGTTTGACTGGAGAGTTGACTTTAGAAGAGTTGCACCATTTGACTCTTTGAAGAAATGTTGCATCCAATAACTTGGTGTTCCATATGATTGAGAAGAATAAAAAACTATTGCATCTGGCATCCACCTTAACAAAATAAAATACTTCCCATCATTTACCGTGAGAAGGGTATTTATGTCTTTTTCACATTGATTAAATAAAAGTCATACCGCCTATCGTTGGTGTTCACGAACAAAGGTGCATAACTCGCCATTTCAACAACATCGCTGCAAATAACAATCTCGTTAGAAGTCAAAATCAGTCAAAGTCAAAATCGGTCAAAGTCAAAGAACCTGTTCTTTTCTACACCAATAAGGAATCCAGCTTCAGCGAGAGCTCTTAAAAGACTTCCAGAACCAGCGTCATTTCCTGTCACAGTATACTCGCTCACAAATGCCTGAAATAAATAAAATAATTAATTTTCACATGATTAGTTGATTTACATTTTACAATTAACAGTTAAAAATTAATAATTAACAAACCTTTGGGCCCAACACGTGATGTATGATAGAAGGTATTAGCCATAGAAAATACAGTGCTTGCATTTGTGTAAATCTAAAATAATAGTAATAATAATAATAATAAACCGATCATTAGAAAATAAATCTCATTTGAACTTTTACATATAAAATATAAAACAAGTTTGACTTTGACTTTAGAATCTTACATGAAAATCATACATATCAGCAAGGTGATCCAATGGACCATTTGATCCATCACAATTGGATATCATTTTAATATCTGGATAAGCTTTTTGAATTGCAGCATAAAACTGAAGGTAATTTGTTGTTTCATAAATAAGTGCATATATATTAGATTAATTTCCAGGAAAAGACGAAAATGCCCTCAAGATGCATACCCCGATAATTTTTAAGCCAACAATCCTCATTTCCAATAGCAACATATTTCAAATCAAAAGGCTTTGGGTGTCCCATAGCAGCTCTAACAGATGCCCATGTTGAATTTGGATCACCTCTAGCAAACTCAATTCCATCAAGAGCTTCCTAAATATCCAAAACATTGTTTTATAAATAATAAAAATTGGTTATAACTTATAAACATATAAACATATAAACATATAAAAAGAAAAGAGTAAGAGTAAGAGAATATGCTTTTACAAAAGGCATGATGTTGGAGGGATCAACAGACTTCTTATGGCTAATTCCTTTAATTACCAAAAGAAATAAGAATTTTTTTAGATAAATCTCGGATTATAATTTATAAATCATATTATGTTTCTATTATTATTATTATTATTATTATTATTACCATTGTTGAATTTAAAATATATACACTTTCCATTCATTAGAAAGAATGGGGTGACACTCTTGACCATGTAACTAGGTACATATATACATACATATATATATATATATATATATATATATATATATATATATATATAATGATTCAATGCTAAAAAAAAGTGTTACCTTGTTCCACCATTGTATTAGTGAACAAGATGAAATTGTAGAGCAACTCTTTGCCGATGGTTTGTTTTGTGACAACTCTCCTCATAGTAAGAGTCTTATTGGGGTCCAACTCAATCACTTTGCCTGTGGTGGAGTCATTGTTCGTCTATGTAAAATTGTTGTCTCCTGATAAATTAAAAAAAAAAAAGAATAACATCAAGTGAAAATACAATTATATGGTTAATTTGTTTTTTTTAAATAGGTGTACCATTTTGAGCATTTGATCGCTTGTATATAACTCTGTTCAGATGCTAATTAATTACATAACCTAGAAAAGATACAAACACACAATATAAATCTATAAATACAAAAAAAAACAAGAAATATGTAAATTAATTAATTCAATACCAACATTTACCTGTGGATGCCAAAAATCTTCATATTTGGATGCTAACAAAAGTGATGTGAGACCGACTAATTGCATCAAATCAAATTTCAAATATACCTATAATTGTAAAAAAAAAAAAAAAAAAAAACCAGAAGCAAAACCTATTAGTAACTTGTGCTTTGAAAGAGGTACATAAAGAATAAGGCAAATTATGTACTTACTTATATGAGCAAATTTATCAGAATCCCCCACATTTGAGGTGTGATGTCTGTTTGGATCTCCATGTACTTCTTCAGTGACTGATGATGTGCCTGCATTCATAAGCAATTCAAAACAATGTCTGTTACTTACTGTGACTGTTGACTTTCGTATGCATAAAAGATGGAAATGCCCTCAAAAGATATGGTGGTAAACTCACTTCAGTAACCCAATAATGCTGATAAATCTCATCAACATATTCGGAAACTTCAAGTTGATTCCAACATTCATAAGCAATTCAAAACAACATCTAGTTTGATTGACAATTTTGGCCTTGATGTCACAACATGTCCAGTGTTGGCATTGATTATGTGAATTGTAGCACCCTGTTGGCCCTGATGTCACAAGATGTCAACTGTTCCATCCTTACCCATCTTATTACCTCCATCTTTACATAGCCAAAAGATGAAAGAAATTATTGTCTACACTCACTTGAGCATTTCATCAAACACCTCATGTGCACTTGATCAGTTCACCTTAAATTAAAATTAAAACTGATAGAAATCCCATCAACAAGTAGATAACACAATCAGGTAAGTAAAGAGATGAATTTAGAAAAAAAATCATTCCTGGGAATGATGAAGTCGAATGCGATGATGAGAATTCATGGAAAGTAAATGAAGAGATGTTAATATGGAGTTTAAAAGAGAGTTGTACCTTGGAATGTTGATCATAGACGAAAACTGATTGATATAGGAAGACGATAACATTTATTTGAAGGAGTCGATAATTCTTCCAGACTTGATCACATGTCAATCAGAATTGAGGGCTTTAAGAACCGGAATCGGACCATATTTGAGCCGATTGACCATATTTCGTCTGACATTTGTGCATAATACTCGAAATTCAGAAACCCTAGATGTATAAACCACGCTTCGTGAACCCCATAGGAACATATAAGGAGTTCATAATCCATGTGTGTTTGTGAAGGAAAGGGTGGGGGGGGGGGGAGAACGAATTAGGGTTAGAATTGAAGGAAATATCTTTAGAATTGAAGAGAAAATTAGCATCTTCTAAATCGTTTGCTTTGATTTTTCTTAGATCAACTTTTTCTCAAACCCTATCAGTTGTTGGTACCGATTTTAGGGTTTCACATAGAATAAGAAATAGGTGGTGATGGAGAAGATGGTAGGGCGGTGATGGATGGTAGGAATGGTGGTGATGGTCAATTGTGTTGAGGTTGCAGGTGGTGAGATGTAGCTGCGACAACCATGGCGGTGGTATGGAGGGGAATTATAGAGAGAGAGAGAGAGAGATGGTGGTGAGTCTGATGAGGTGAGCATTCCCGTGGAAGGAGGAGACGCAAGCGGGGTTTTTATTTTTTTAGATTTCATTCCCCCCAAAAAATGAAAACACGCGCTAATAGACTAAAATTATAAAGCGATAGGGTAACACGACACACTTTTTAGGATAGGTGCCCTCCGTGTTTTTAATTTTTTTGTTGGACACCAATTTTAGGGCGCACAAAAATGCGTGCCCTCTATCCTTCAAATTTTCCAGAGCTGACATTATTTTTTAGGGCACGCACAAATGCACGTCCTCTATTAGCGCGCGTCATTGTTTGCGCGTCATTAAAGGGAAGTTTTCTAGTAGTGGATGCTAGAGGAATTGGACTTCGGTGGGGGATGTTGTAGTCAAATGTTGTTCTCTGAACAAACAATTATAGAGGCTATTATTAGGTATAATATGACCATACGAGAGGTGTATGTAGTGGATATGGGATTTGTTCCTCTTATATGTTGAGAGTTAGACATCTAAGGCACCTTACAAAAAGTTGAACACTTAATGATATTGATTGTGATCTGTATCTCTTGTTCAACATAATATCTATAACAAAGGGATAACTGATAATTTACTTTATACACACTGTAGTTTTGATCTTTTAGGGAATTGGATGTTGACAGAATGACACTAAGTTATGTGTTATTGAGAATTGTGCAAGTGGGAGATTAAAAGATCTTTATGCTCAAGAATCATAATAGAATGATATTACTAATAAAATGTGATCCAAAAGGGTCACACTAACAACAACTTTATGCAATAGATTATTTATAAGAAATTAATTCTTGATAACTATTCAAAACTCTTATAACTAATTGCGAAATATTTGTTTTATGGAATCAAAAGTTATTAATAGCAAGTAACATTATATATCATAAGATACAATTTATTAATTCATGTACATACTTTTGCACTAGAAGGAATTCTTTCTTTTAGCTAAATGGTTAAAGGTTTATATCTTATAAAATATTATAGCATTTTTATAAACTATGTGTCTTTCCCCCTCTTTAGGCCACGAGCTAGTCTAGAAAAGGTAGGCATCGGGCTTTGGTTATTTTAATCAAAACAAAGCTACCTTTAGAGCCATGTATGGACAATATGATTAATCATGGGTGATAGGATCATGGTAGGTTTTAAAGGTTAAGATCTATGGGTAAAGGATTCATGTTAAAGGCTTTCATGCATCTCTTTCTTCTCACTTATTGCAACCGTCAACTTCCAATACTCTTTCTTAGTTTCTCTCTAGCAAAAGGTGTTAGAAGTAATACTTGTATTATCCCTTTAAGGCATTACATGGTTTTGTCTTAAGGTGAAAAAGATCCAGACCGGCATCTTATCAAGTTGAGCTAGTGTTGGTGTCACACCCCAAACCAGAACGGCGGAATCGTTCTGTAACACCCAGAATCAGGAAGACCAAGAAAAGAAAGGTTAAGCTCTAAATCAAGAGTCAACTCGTCGAGTCCAGGGAGGAACTCGACGAGTCGGAGCGGGATCCGGGTCATTGAGTAAGTGACCGACTCAGCGAGTCAGCGAGTGGAGTCGGTGAGTCTTGTCTGGGCGAGATAAACCCTAATCCCAGAGGTTGTGCCCTATATAAAGCACATTATAACTCACCCTCAGCCTCTTTACTCCCCTTTTGAGTTCCAGAAACCCTAGAATTGAGTGAGCCTTCATTAATTGAGAGATTAGAGCCTTGGAAGAGAGAATCTTTGAGAGGGGCTTGAAGATCAAGGGCTTTGCTGCAAAGGAGTGGTGTAGATCCAGGATTTACTTCAGTTGGAGCTTTCATTTGAGGTAATAGTCTGTTGTTTAGGCTTATGTGCATCTAGATCTATCTTATGTTGAGTTTTGGGCATTTTGAGTATGGATGAGATCTATTTCGAGTTTGGAGTAGATTTGAGGATGCTACCTCAGATCTAGGTTGGTAATAACCTAGAAAGTCATAAAGTTTAGGCCAATAAGTTGTTGGTGAAGCCCCTTTGTCTAAAACCCAAGCCCTAGTGTGTTTTTGGCTTATATATCCTTGGTATCACGTAAAGTTTGCAACTTTACGTGAGAGATAGCTTGTAGAAGGGTAGATCTATGGATGGGAGCCCCTACATGGCTTGAAAAGCCTCTGAATGGATTGAGAACTGGAGATACTCGGCGAGTCACATGAGCGTACTCGACGAGTTGTATGAATATGTGCATGAACTCGGCGAGTTGGAAGAACGACTCGACGAGTCTGTTAAAGATTTCCTTGGACTCGGCGAGTCTGTTCTTGGACTTGGCGAGTCTGGTCATGGAACCCTAACCTTTTCTGGTTAAGTCGTGAATCAGTGAGTCGAGGGACGACTCGGTGAGTGGAGCAGGATGGGACTCAAAGATTCTTGGACTCGACGAGTCAGCGGGTTGACTCGGCGAGTAGAGTCAGTCATGAAGTTTGACTTTGACTAAGGACTTTGACTTTGACCAAGAGTTGACCAGTTGACTTCTAGGGGTATTTTTGGTATTTATTGAGTTTAGTTTTTGGTGTTGACCAGTGGAGGGGTTCGTGTCGGTGGTTGGAGCAGCGTGATCTTATTTCTTCAGCCGACAGTTGCAGGTGAGTCTTCTCACCATACCAATGGGTCTAAGGCACCAAGGCCGGCCCATCTTATGTTGTGTGATATGATAGTTAGCTTTATGCTAGGTGGTATGCTGGTAATTATGTGATATGCTAGTTGTCTTTGTGATACTTGCATGGAAGACCATGTGGGGTAGCCCATGGCACAATGGTATAAGACCCTGGGGGTAGCCACGACATCCATACAGGTTTATGTACGTGTTATGTGTAGATATTTATGTGATGCATGATATGCTATTTGGTTATATATGGTATTTGCAAGGAAGACCTCGGGGGAAGCCCGTGGCATTGGATGTAAGACCATGTGGGATAGCCCATGGCAGTCCTAGGTAAAGACCATATAGGGTAGACCATGGCATTGGATGTAAGACCATGTGGGGGAGCCCATGGCAGTCCTAGGTAAAGACCATGTGGGGTAGCCCATGGCATTGTTACAGATTTATGTATGTAGGGATTATATGATATATGGTAGCTTTTATATCTAACAGTATATACGATATGTGTGTAGCTTTTATAGCTAACATGATATGTGATATGTGGTTTGTGTGAATGGTATGCTCTGGGAAACTCACTAAGCTTCGTGCTTACAGGTTTGTTTATGGTTTCAGGTATCATCGTTTCGGAACGGAAGAGATCGTGTTGATCGCAGTGCACACACCTATGATTTTTGCAATGAATGATTTTGGGATAAACTCTGATAAACGATTGATTGACTATGATTTGATTGTTTACCCCTGATTTTTGGGATGTTACACGTTCGAGGGCGGATGACTTCATGTAGTATCATAACAGTTGGATACATAGTAAAGAAAGTAAACACAACCAACATATATATATATATATATATATATATATATATATATATATATATATATATATATATATATATATAATTGAAAAAGTTACATCATTTGTAGGTATTACATGTTCCAAAATATCAATTACAATATGTTGTCAAAATTATTTGTTTAGACGCCTAAGCATCCCTTCTGCAAAAGCCGAAGTTTACCTGTATTATTGAATCCCTGAGAAATACAAGTAGATTTGAAAGAGTAGATCAGCATTTAAGCTGGTGAGTTCATAAGTATTTAATGTCACTGTTTGAATAAAATCAAATGAAATTTGTTTGTAGATATTCGAAAAACTCCTAGAAAATCCAATATTTCCTACTAGTATAAAAGTAGTCTTCTACAAAGACTCGACTGTTTAGAAGGTTTGCTTTTAGAAATCCAATATCCGTTCATAAGTGTGTGGTAGTTTAAAAGTTCCAAACCTGAAATGCAATCGTGTTTTTCATGCCTAGAGTAGTAGATTTGTGTAAGTATAAAATCACTAAGGCATTTGATAACCCTGTAAATCAATGAGTTCTTAATACTCCATGTGAGTTCTATAACCATACTAATGACCCAGACTGCCTGTAACAATGTTCTTCAGGCGTTGGAATGTTATGACGTTTGTCACCCCAGGCCTGCCGGCCTAGTTGTAGCTAACAGCTTAGGTGCGGGATAGTCAATCCCGTATAGATATATACACAAGTATCACGCTCCACGTACAAGGGATTATGATATATAATACAGGACTTAAAATGCATACTCGAAAATACGTGAAATGTCTCACAAAACTTAGTATAAAACAGATTTACGTATGAAAATGTCAATTTGTTCTTGTATATGAAAGTATCTCTTTGGTATAGTGTTTCTATTATGTAAATGTTCATGATTTCCTCGTAAACTATACCTATTATAGTTATTCAAAGTGTGTGTTTCGTTCGTATAGTAAATCCTAGTGTAATGCTCACTTGTTATGTAAAGTATAACATTTAAAGTGGCATAAATGATCACATATACTTGTATAAATAAAGGGTTTGATTCGCATATATATATATATATATATATATATATATATATATATATATATATATATATATATATATAAACATGTTTTATTTCCAAAAGACAAGATGTTATCGTGAATATATATTGCATAATATATATTGCATACAAAAGTTCCCATGTAGTAGTTATGAATCACATATGATTCACTTGATAGAAAAGGGTATATAGTGAAACTTTATGTTACACACGATAATAACCGTGTGTTTATTTGTATTTCCCCCCCTTAAAAGTGTATAAAAAGCATTGATAAACATTTGAAAGTGTAGTTTATAGGGGCATGAACTCACTTGATTGATTAGAGAAAACGAGATGATAATCGAGCAGAACTTCGACTTGGAATAGTTGATTTTCTCGGGAATCTCGGGAGTGTAGAATCTTCCTTCGGAACTTGAGTGTGAAAACCGGGGCTTCAGGGGCTTAACCACATAGTTTCGGCACGAGAGATAGAAGAATGGAGCACCTAAACCCGACACCCCAAGAGTTCTATTTATAGGGCTCATTTTTGGGTGCCATGTCATGGCAAAGGGTTGGCCACGTCGTGGTGGTCAAGTCTTATCTCCTTCCATTGATTAGACGCCCTCAGTCACTTGCCGGGTCGCGGCAAACTGTGCCACGTCGTGGCAGACCTGACAGCCTCGGATTTTGGACCCCGAACTTGTAAAATCCATAACTTTCGCGTACAAGCTTCGTTTTCGACGTTCTTTATATGCACACGTAGCTGAAAATACGCTCTACAACTCTCATTCAGACTTCGTCGGATAATTTTGATTTCCGTTTTCGTCAGACTTTTCGCCGTTGCGCTACTATTGTTGAGACCTTAGATTATCATTTAGGTTGTTTCGGTCAAAAGTCTCTCGAGCTCTATTTCGAGTTTTTAGCTGTCTACTGCTATATCCGGATCTTGGAAAAATCATAATTTCCTCATACAAAGTAAGATTTGGATGTTCTTTTTATGTACGCTCATGGTTTAATGTTATCTACAACTTTCATTTAGATACTTAAGGCTAAAAACTATTGTATTGAAACTTCGTGTTTTTCGTTTAATTAGTGTTGCCGGTTTTGTCGGAAATCTTAGAATGGTCATAACTTCTTCGTTATAACTCGGATTTTAGTGTTCTTAGTACTTCTATAAACCTTGACACATTATCTAGCATAATAGATATCCCTGTAGAGACTTTTTCACTTTTTATTTTCAAAGTTAATTTCATTATTTCAAAAGTAGTTACAATACTTGACTTTTTAGGTCATTACATAGAGTCGAAATATCGGGTTGTCACATCATCCCCCCGTTAGAGGGAATTTCGTCCCGAAATTTAATGTAAGAAAAACACTTGTGGATTAGGGAAAAAGATGTGGGTATTTGTGTTTCATCTGATCTTCGCGTTCCCAGGTGTATTCAGGTCCTCGCTTTGCATTCCAGCGGACCTTCACGATGGGGATGCGACTTTGTTTTGTTCTTTTAATTTCCCTATCCATGATTTCAATTGGTTCTTCTATAAACTGGAGACTCTCGTTGATTTCGATCTCGTCTAAAGGGACGACGAGGGTCTCATCGGACAAACATTTCTTCATGTTTGACACATGAAAGGTAGGGTGTATGTTATTGAGTTCCTGCCGTAGACGAAGTTTGTAGGCTACTGGGCCGATCCTTGCGAGGATCTCGAATGGTCTGATATACCTTGGGCTTAGTTTCCCACGTTTTCCGAAACGTATTAACCCTTTCCAGGGCGAGACCTTTAATAGTACTCGGTCCCCGACCTGAAATTCCAAGGGCTTCCATCTTTTGTCCGCACAACTCTTTTGTCTGTCTCTTGAAGCCTTTAGTCGTTCCCAAATTTGTACAATCTTCTTGGTTGTCTCTCTTATGATTTCCGGGCCAGTGAGAGTGTTGTCGGGTACTTGTCCCTTGGCTAGTTGTGTGTCACCTACTTCAGTCCAGCACAGTGGTGATCTGCACTTCCGGCCGTAGAGAGCTTTGAATGGAGCAACTTTAATGCTGGAGTGATAGCTATTGTTGTACGAAAATTCAATTAGTGCTAAACGGGTATCCCATGCTTTACCAAAATCGATTACACAAGCTCTTAGCATATCCTCCAGGGTTTGTATGGTCCTCTCACTTTGACCGTCGGTTTGTGGATGGTAAGCAGTACTCATGTCGAGCCTCGTTCCTAGAGATTTTCGTAACGATTTCCAGAATCGCGAGGTGAATCTACTATCTCTGTCAGAGATAATGGATATTGGTACACCGTGTAGTCGTACAATCTCTCGGATGTAGGTTCGAGCTAGCTTCTCCATCCTATCGGTTTCCTTTATGGGTAGGAAGTGTGCGGATTTTGTTAACCTATCGACAATTACCCAGATGGTGTCTATACCTGCTGTTTTGGGTAATTTGGTTATGAAATCCATGGTTATCCGTTCCCACTTCCACTCGGGTATTTCGGGTTGTTGTAGTAATCCTAACGACTTTTGGTACTCTACCTTGACTTTGGCGCAAGTCAGACACTTGCCCACATAGGTAGCTATCTCTGCTTTCATGTTCGGCCACCAATACAGTTTCTTGAGGTCCAGATATATATTGTCCGAACCTGGATGCACGGAGTATCGAGTCTTATGCGCCTCGTTCATGACCACGTCTCTGAATCCACCAAACTTCGGTGTCCAGATTCGATCCACGAAGTAACAAACTCCGTCACCCTTGACTTCAAGATTCTTGTCCATTCCTCTTAGGGCTTCACCTGCCACATTCTCTGTTTTCAAGGCTTCCCTCTGAGCTTCCTTGATTTGTGTGGACAGATGTGAATGGATCGTCATGGTTAAGGATTTCACTTGGCGACCTGAGTATTCTTTTCGACTAAGAGCATCAGCTACTACATTCGTTTTCCCAGGTGATAGCGAATCTCGCATTCGTAGTCATTAAGTAGTTCAACCCATCGTCTCTGCCTCATGTTGAGTTCTTTTTGGTTGAGAATGTGTTGGAGGCTCTTATGATCGGTGAAGATTGTGCATTTCGTGCCATAAAGATAGTGTCTCCAGATCTTTAGCACGAAAACGACTACTCCTAGTTCAAGATCGTGGGTAGTGTAGTTGACTTCGTGCGTATTGAGTTGTCTTGAGGCGTAAGCGATGACCTTACCTCGTTGCATTAGTACGCATCCAAGACCTTGATTAGATGCATCACAGTAGACCACGAAGTCTTCTGTTCCTTATGGCAAGGACAATATAGGTGTGCTGCATAGAGCTTGCTTCAGTGTTTGGAATGCAGCGTCTTGTCTTTCTTTCCAATCGAAAGTAACACCCTTTTGGGTCAGGGTGGTAAGTGGTTTCGCAATCTTAGAGAAGTTCTGTATGAACCTTCGGTAGTAGCCAACAAGGCCCAAGAATTGTCAAATTTCTGTTGGGGTTCTTGGAGCTGACCAGTCTTGATTGCTTTGATTTTGGAAGGGTCCACGTGTATTCCGTCTTTGCTAACCACGTGACCTAGGAAATCTACCTTCCATATCCAAAATTCGCACTTGGAGAATTTTTCATATAGCTTCTCTTTTCTTAGCGTTTCCAAGACTTTTCGGAGGTGTTGACCGTGATCCTCTTTAGTCTTCGAATAGATGAGTATGTCATCTATGAATACGATCACAAACTTGTCTAGAAATGAACGACACACCCGGTTCATTAAGTCCATGAACACCGCTGGTGCATTTGTCAATCCAAAGGGCATCACTACAAACTCGTAGTAACCATAACGAGTTCGAAAAGCTGTTTTGGGAACATCTCCTTCCAAGACTCGTAGTTGGTGGTACCTGGATCTTAAGTCGATCTTTGAGAAATAACTCGCTCCCTGGAGTTGGTCGAACAAGTCGTCAATGCGTGGTAAGGGATATCTGTTCTTGATAGTGAGCTTGTTGAGTTCCCGGTAATCGATGCACATGCGGAAAGATCCATCCTTATTCTTTACGAACAATACTGGTGCTCCCCAAGGTGAGAAGCTCGGCCTGATGAACCCTTTGTTGAGTAGTTCGTTTAGTTGGCTGGATAACTCCTGCATCTCTGCCGGTGCTAGACAGTATGGCGACTTAGCTACTGGTGTAGCTCTGGGAATTAAGTCGATTCTGAACTCGACTTGACGTTCTAGTGGAACTCCGGGAAGATCTTCAGGGAAGACATCGGGAAAATCCCAGACTTCTGGAAAGTCTCTGATGCCTTTCGTTTCTTTTTCCTTATCTACCACGTGGGCTAAGAAGGCATGGTACTCTTTACGTAGGTATTTCTGGGCTTTGACGCAAGAGATGATTTGTAAATTGGTACCAGGTTTGTCACCATAAATGACAAGAGTTTCGCCGTTTGGCAGATTTAGGAGAACGGCTCTTTCGTGACAAAGTATATCGGCATGGTGGAGGCTTAACCAATCCATACCGATGATGACATCAAAGCTCTTTATAGTGATTGGCATTAGATCGATTTGAAATGAGTGTTCGTTTAGAGTTAGTGTGCAGCCTATGTACATATTGTTCGTGCTTTCTGTTCTACCGTTTGCCATTTCTACTGTAAATATTTTATTGAGTGTTTTAGGGTTCTGTTTTAGTACGTGCTTGAATTTATGACTCACAAAACTCCTATCCGCACCACAATCAAAGAGTATGCATGCATAAACTTTATTGAGGAGAAACGTACCCGTAACCACCGTGGGATCAACTATCGCTTCGTTCTGCCCTATTGCCAACACTCGTCCCGTGCCGCCAACATTCCTTGCCTTAGGACAGTCCCTCTTGTAGTGTCCAGCCTCACCACAACCATAACACGTATGGCCCACACCAACCCCAGGGACTTGCGTGATTGGTCGTGTTGGTGCCTTACAGAAACGGGCAATGTGCCCCTTCTTGTTGCAGTTGTTGCAGTGCATCTCCCGACAATTTCCTTTGTGATGGAAATTGCATTTGCTGCACTTTGTTAGGTTCCCAACATATGGCTTGGCTGGTGTAGTGGTAATTGGAACAAAAGTGGGGGCAGTAGCGGCATGGACTGCCACAATCTGTTGTTTCTTGGAAGGTTCCTGTGAAGGTTGACTCTTCCTTTTGTTCCAGAACCTCTTCTTCTTGTTGTTGTTGGTATTATCGTCGTTGTTGTTACTTCCTCTGGGTTGCTCCGGTGCGGTGGTTGCGATGTTTTGGCAGACCCCTTGGTCTACGAGAGCTTGTGCCACTGTTTGGCGCTATCGAAGGTGATTGGTTTGGAAGCTAGAACACTTCCTCGAATCTGGGGTGACAGTCCCCAGATGTACCTTTTGATCTTCTTGCTCTCTAGAGCAACTATTCCTGGGAAAAGGATTGCCAAATCACTGAACCTGTTGGTATAGGTCGTGATATCTGAGCCTACCATGGTAAGGCCCCAAAGTTCCTATTCGAGCTTTTGTAATTCGCCCCGTGGACAGTACTCTTGCAGTAGTACTTGTTTTAGATTCTCCCAGCCCATAGAGTTAGCCACTACTAGCGTTAGTGACTTGACATGGCCATTCCACCATGTCAGAGCTCTCTCAGAGAAAGTACAGGCAACGAACTTCACTTTGTTCCCTTCCGGACAAGAACAAATATCAAAAACTGCTTCAGTTTTCTCTATCCACTGTGATAGAGCCATTATTCCTCCAGCCCCATTAAAAGTAATGGGTTTGCTATTCATGAAATCCTTGTATGTACAATCCCTTGAAAGACCTGGGCGTTGGTCATTCATAGAACTATTCACTCCTCCACCAGATCCATTGTTACTCATTTGGGCCATTGTCGCTGTTACTGCAGCTGTTACAGCAGCTATCAATGCGACATTTTCCGTTGATGGAGGGGGTGGTGGTGGAGGCATCATTCCCGGCCTGGGTCTTAGGTTTGGACGAGGAGGCATCACGCTGCCAAGAAATAAAAATAACAGATCATAAGTTTTGGTGGTTGAGAGTTGAATGACAATGAGTTAACTATCTTTAATAGTTTGAGAATTTGGTTTGACCAATGCAGGCTTTGAGTTTGATTTACCAATGGAGTTTGAAAAATAAATAAACAAACTCATGAAATCGAATGAAATGCACAGATTTAACACACGAAAGAGGTATGCCATATATATATATATATATATATATATATATATATATATATATATATATATATATTAAACATATGGTTGCGTTACATCCGAAGTTTGAAAATTTTGACCTTTCTAAAGGTCTCCGATTATAGGAAGTTAAAGAAGGTACGACTTTTAGCCGATGGTCCTATTCTATATCAAAATTTTGGGATTTGGCAAGCATGACTTGCGATGTAGGTTGCGCTTGGAGCTTGACTCCACATCCGATTGCTTTGCTTCCATAAGACGCCTAGCGAAGGCGGCTTGCTGTTCCCTCATCTCAGAGAGGGATGCAATCATTTGTGCTTGGAATACGTTGGCGCGGAGTTGGGTGTCATCCTGCAACCTATCCAGTCGGCGGATGTTAGAAGTGTGCACCTATACTTCCACGTTGACTTCACGAATCCGGCTCGCTTGAGCCCCAGATTGATAGGACTGGTTGGCTAGCTTGCCTACCATGACTGGGAGTGCTCGATCGGCTGAACCTCCGCCGCGGACATCGTAGAAGTCTCGATACATGCCGTAGGGAGGATGTATCCATTGTTGCTGGCTCCAATGGTGGAGGTGACTTCCCCAAAAGGGAGTTGGTTCCTGAAAGTTTCTCCTAACAGCAGGAGGTTGAGCTGCTGGTGGGTTAATTACCTCTGGTTATGAGTCTGTCCCAGAGTCATCCCCTTCATCCAACTCGATAGGTTCTTCATCCTCTTCGGGATCTTCTTCGACCCATCCCCCATTACCTTGGTTGAGATAGTAGGGGTCTCTTTGTGGAATGAATCCAGCCATTTGACTATATGAGAATAGGGTTATAGGAATTGAACAAAACTTGAAACATGTAAAACTAAGCATGTCGATTAAACTATTGCATGTACCAAATACTCCTATAGTATTTAAATTTGTATGTTTGATACTAGTGTTTATTTTGGTAAGTTTTGACTTGTTTCTCACTACGACCATTCCTCGAAACACATTAGTCCAATCTCGGATAAATATAGTTGATCAGGCTATATTCGTCCCAAATCCGATTACATATGTCGAGGCCTAATCGTAGTGTCCAACTTGTCTTAATACTTCTTGTATAGTTCTAACCATGAAAATATATCGTTTTATGCATGTAATTGTACTTTTACGACCCAAAACAATCTAAATTAAATGAAACAAGGTTTTAGGTGTAAAAACGTTTTGTCAGATACTTTGAGTCCCTTTGCATTTATAGTTTGTATATCTTATGTGGTTCGATATACTTAGTTCACTATAAACAATGCTCTGATACCAATCTATCACACCCCTAAACCAGAACAGCGGAATCGTTCGAGGGCGGATGACTTCATGTAGTATCATAACAGTTGGATACATAGTAAAGAAAGTAAACACAACCAACATATATATAATTGAAAAAGTTACATCATTTGTAAGTATTACATGTTCGAAAATATCAATTACAATATGTTGTAAAAATGATTTGTTTAGACGCCTAAGCATCCCCTCTGCAAAAGCTGAAGTTTACCTGTATTACTGGATCCCTGAGAAATACAAGTAGATTTGAAAGAGTAGATCAACATTTAAGCTGGTGAGTTCACAAGTATTTAATGTCACTGTTTGAATAAAATCAAATGAAATTTGTTTGTAGATGTTCGAACAACTCCTAGAAAATCCAATATTTCCTACTAGTATAAAAGTAGTCTTCTACAAAGACTCGACTGTTTTGAAGGTTCTAGAAATCCAATATCCGTTCATAAGTGTGTGGTAGTTTAAAAGTTCCAAATTTGAAATGCAATCGTGTTTTTCATGCCTAGAGTAGTAGATTTGTGAAAGTATAAAATCACTAAGGCATTTGATAACCCTATAAATCAATGAGTTCTTAATACTCCATGTGAGTTTTATAACCATACTAATGACCCAGACTGCCTGTAACAACGTTCTTCAGGCGTTGGAATGTTATGATGTTTGTCACCCCAGGCCTGCCGGCCTAGCTGTAGCTAACAGCTTAGGTGCGGGATTGTCCATCCCGTATAGATCTATACACAAATATCACGCTCCCCCTACAAGGGATTATGGTATATAATACATGACTTAAAATGCATACTCGAAAGTACGTGAAATGTCTCACAAAACTTAGTATAAAACAGATTTACGTATGAAAATGTCCATTTGTTCTTGTATATGAAAGTATCTCTTTGATATAGTGTTTCTAGTATGTAAATGTTCATGATTTCCTCATAAACTATACCTATTATAGTTTTTCAAAGTGTGTGTTTCGTTCGTATAGTAAATCCTAGTGTAATGCTCACTTGTTATGTAAAGTATAACATTTAAAGTGGCATAAATGATCACATATACTTAAAGTATAAATAAAGGGTTTGATTCGCATATATATATATATATATATATATATATATATATATATATATATATATATATATATATATATATATATATAAACATGTTTTATTTCCAAAAGACAAGATGTTATCGTGAATATATATTGCATACAAAAGTTCCCATGTAGTAGTTATGAATCACATATGATTCACTTGATAGAAAAGGGTATATAGTGAAACTTTATGTTACACACGATAATAACCGTGTGTTTATTTGTATTTCCCCCCCTTAAAAGTGTATAAAAAGCATTGATAAACATTTGAAAGTGTAGTTTATAGGGGCATGAACTCACTTGATTGATTGGAGAAAACAAGATGATAATCGAGCAGAACTTCGACTTGGAATAGTTGATTTTCTCGGGATTCTCGGGAATCTCGGGAGTGTAGAATCTTCCTTCGGAACTTGAGTGTGAAAACCGGGGCTTCGAGAGGGCTTCGGGGGCTTAACCGCAGAGTTTCGACATGAGAGATAGAAGAATGGAGCACTTAAACCCGGCACCCCAAGAGTTCTATTTATTGGGCTCATTTTTGGGTGCCATGTCGTGGCAAAGGGTTGGCCACGTCGTGGTGGTCAAGTCTTATCTCCTTCCGTTGATTGGACGCCCTCAGTCACTTGCCGGGTCGCGACAAACTGTGCCACGTCATGGCAGACCTGACAGCCTCGGATTTTGGACCCCGAACTTGTAAAATCCATAACTTTCGCGTACAAGCTTCGTTTTCGACGTTCTTTATATGAACGTGTAGCTGAAAATATGCTCTACAACTCTCATTCAGACTTCATCGGCTAATTTTGATTTTATTTTTAATTATTTATTTTTAACGGGCCAGGACACGAAAAGTCCGTTAAGAATCCATAACTTCTTCATCCAATGTCCGTTTCGTCAGACTTGTCGCCGTTGCGCTACTATTGTTGAGACCTTAGATTATCATTTAGGTTGTTTCGGTCAAAAGTCTCTCGAGCTCTATTTCGAGTTTTTAGCTGTCTACTGCTATATCCGGATCTTGGAAAAATCATAATTTCCTCATACAAAGTAAGATTTGGATGTTCTTTTTATGTACGCTCACGGTTTAATGTTATCTACAACTTTCATTTAGATTCTTAAGGCTAAAAACTATTGTATTGAAACTTCGCATTTTTCGTTTAATTGGTGTTGTCGGTTTTGTCGGAAATCTTAGAATGGTCATAACTTCTTCGTTATAACTCAGATTTTAGTGTTCTTAGTATTTCTATAAACCTTGACACATTATCTAGCATAATAGATATCCCCATAGAGACTTTTTCACATTTTATTTTCGAAGTTAATTTCATTATTTCAAAAGTAGTTACAATACTTGACTTTTTAGGTCATTACATAGAGTCGAAATATCGGGTTGTCACAGTTGGTGTTTCATCTAAAGTGGAGTTCTACTCTACATTATACATCAACTTTAAGCCTCCCCTTGAGAACTCAAAAGACTACAAGGGTTGTTAATCTTTTTTCCCTTTGTGATTGTGTTTTTCTTTCCAATCTTTGTAATATGATCCTTTGGTAGGAATAAAATTAGTTTATTTTATTCAAAGTTAAAATGATTCCGTTTCAAATCTTGAGCTTTTGAAACTTAATTTTAAATAAAACCCAACAGGTGCCTCTCTAGACTTTCGTCTTGGCTTGATTTTTTTGTCCTCGTTGATTCTCAGTTTTGGTCCAACTAAAGTAGTAGTATTTTTGATGTTTTTTTTATTTCATTCTACAATATTCTTGTATTCCTTATAAACCATTTGTGTTGATATGCTTATGTAGTGGTGTTGATTATGATGGCATGTGCGGAATTAGAAAAGATCTAGTGAATTATCATGTACACTCAAGAACACAAGGAGTAAATAAATCTTTGTAAGCTCATATTAGATCTAGAAAGAATATACAAATGAGTTTGTACAAATTTCTCTCTCTAGACAAACACTCCAAAAGGATCATTTTATGATAATGGGAGTCACTCACTTCCTATCTATATGAAAGACTCAACCCATTTACACATACAAGAGGGTAAGCCTAAAACACTACATCCAAGAAGTGGTGTTGATTATGATGGCATGTGCGGAATTAGAAAAGATCTAGTGAATTATCATGTAAACTCAAGAACACAAGGAGTAAATAAATCTTTGTAAGCTCATATTAGATCTAGAAAGAATATACAAATGGGTTTGTACAAATTTCTCTCTCTAGACTAACACTCCAAAATGATCATTCTCTCATAATGGGAGTCACTCACCTCCTATTTATAGGAAAGACTCTACCCATTTACACATACAAGAGGGTAAGCCTAAAACACTACATCCAAGAGTGACTTTGTACCCTAACATT